>NC_045972.1:45554173-45616673 GCF_010909765.2 Amblyraja radiata | reverse complement strand
GATGCCTATCTACACTAGGCCCACTTGCCTGCATTTGGCCCACATCTCTCTAAACCTTTCCTGTCCATGTACCTTTCTGAATGTCTTTTAAATATTGTAGTGGGGGGGGGAGGGGGGGGGGGGGTTGAGAGCCTTCGTAAAACAGTTGACATTTTAACATCTTCCACAAATAAACTCGTGGTCACGGGGAGAATGTACAAACTCTGTATAGACAGCACCCGTGGTCAGGATTGAACCTGGGTCTCAGGCTCTGTGAGGCAGCAACTCTACCGCTGCGCCACCGTGCCGCCCGTCTACAATTCAAAGGAGGTGTCAGGGGTTATGGTGAGAAGGCAGGAGAATGGGGTTAGGAGGGAGAGATAGATTAGCCATGATTGAATGGCAGAGTAGACTTGATGGGCCGAATGGCCCTAATTCTACTCCAATCACATGCTTATGACTAATGATCAAAGATGTGCGGGTTTACAGGTTAATTGGCCTCTAAATTTCCCCTGTGTATGAAGGAACTGCAGATGCTGGTCTAAAGCCAAGATAGACACAAAATGCTGGAGTAACTCAGCAGGCCGGGCAGCATCTCTGGAGAGAAGGAATGGATGACGTTTCGGGTCTTAGTTGAGTTAGTTTAGAGATACAGCGCGGAAACAGGCCCTTCGGCCCACCGGGTCTGCGCCGACCAGCGATCCCCGCACACTCACACTATCCTACACACACTAGGGACAGTTTACACTTATACCAAGCCAATTAACCTACAAACCTGTACGTCTTTGGTGTGTGGGAGGAAGCTGAAGATCTTGGATAAAAACCCACGCAGGTCACAGGGAGAACGTACAAACTCCGTACAGACAGCGCCCGTGGTCGGGATCGAACCCTGGTCTCCAGTGCTGCATTCGCTGCAAGGCAGCAACTCTACCGCTGCGCCACCGGGACTGACTTCATCAGACTGAAAGTCACGGGCATGGGAAACGAGAGTTATAGACGATGATGTGGAGAGATTTCGATCCAATGAATGAAAGATTGACTTGAGTTTAGTCTGAAGAAGGAATCTGCAGTTCTTTCCTACACAAGTAAAACAAGGCCATGGGCAAAGGCGTTTTAATGTACGCAACGATAAACTAAACTCAAATATTTTTAGTTATCTTTCTTTGGAAGGTGCATTTTAAGAGAGTCATAAATGTAAACAGTGTCTGTTTGCTTCAAGGTGCCTTTCTTTTTGTACATTATCTTTGTGTTGTACACAATGCTGCCGCTATCAATGCGAGATGCCATCATCGCCAGCCTGCTCTCCTCCATCTCCCACGTCCTCACCCTCAGTATTTATCTGTCCACCACGTCGAAGCCGCCAACCTTCCTCGCTCAGCAGGTGAGTCCGCTTTACCAACTTTCTATCTGTTTAGTTTAGTTTTAGTTTAGAAATACAGCGCGGAAACAGGCCCTTCGGCCCGCCGAGTCCATGCCGACCAGCGATCCCCGCACTCTAACACTATCCTACACACACTAGGGACATTTTTTACATTTACGCCAAGCCAATTAACCTACAATTTGGGGAGAAGGCAGGCACGGGTTATTGATTAACCATATAACCATATAACAATTACAGCACGGAAACAGGCCATCTCGGCCCTACAAGTCCGTGCCGAACAACTTTTTTCCCTTAGTCCCACCTGCCTGCACTCATACCATAACCCTCCATTCCCTTCTCATCCATATGCCTATCCAATTTATTTTTAAATGATACCAACGAACCTGCCTCCACCACTTCCACTGGAAACTCATTCCACACAGCTACCACTCTCTGAGTAAAGAAGTTCCCCCTCATGTTACCCCTAAACTCCTGTCCCTTAATTCTGAAGTCATGTCCTCTTGTTTGATTGTGGATGATCAGCCATGATCACAATGAATGGGGGTTTCTGCGCGTCTTTGGTGTGTGGGAGGAAACCGAAGATCTCAGAGAAAACCCACACAGGTCACGGGGAGAACGTGCAAACTCCATTCAGATAGATTCAACCTGGGTCTCTGCACCGAAGGGCTGTAAGGCAGCGATTCTACCGTTGCAGCACCGTGACTGCTCTGAACACACACACAATCTGAATCAAAACCCCATTTTAATTGAGTAAATTGTTTCATTTATTTAATCGGGAGCAATGACACTAAAATATTTCGAGCAATGAACTTAATTTTATCTTCCACACTCTTAAGAAATACAGTATAATGTTATTATATAACATTTTTAAAAATCAATTTGAGGCTTATATATAAGGTGGACAGTCAGAACCTTTTCCCCAGGGTAGAGATGTCCAACACTAGAGGTACAGAGCTGTATTCAAGATGTTTTCAAGAGAGAGCTAAGGGCCTGTCCCACTGAGGCGATTTTTCGGCGACTGACTGCCGCCGACATTCACGGTCGTTGCGGGACGCCGAAATGGACCCGCCCTACAACAGTGTCTGCGACAGGCTACCACCTAGTCGACGACAAGCCACGTCAACCAGCGACACAATTCCTCGTGACTTTGGACGTCAACCTACAACAACCTACGACCACACAGGCGACAATCTATGACAACCAAAGTCAACCTACGTCCACCCGCAACAAGCTACGACCCTGTCGGCGACAACTGAAGACAATTCAGTCGCTGGTACCTGTTGCCGGTTGACACAGGTTGATGCAGGTAGCCGCCAATGGAATTCACCAAAGTCAGCACTGGCGACCACCAACGTCACCTGCCGACATCCTGGCGACAACCTACGACAGGAGAAGACAAGCCACGTCAAGCCCACTGTTGCCGAAAGGTTTTGAACATTTCAAAATCCAGCGGCAACAAGAAAAAAAGTGGTGACACTTGAGGAGACAACTCACGGCAATACAGGTGCCACCCCACGACCATGTGGTGACTGCATATTTTCCGAAAAAATCATCTAAGTGGGACAGGCCCTTTAGATTTAGCTCTTAGGGCTAACGGAATCAAGGGATTTAGGGAGAAAGCAGGAACGGGGTACTGATTTTTGATTAAGAAGGAACTGCAGATGCTGGAAAATCGAAGGTACACAAAAATGCTGGAGAAACTCAGCGGGTGCAGCAGCATCTATGGAGCGAAGGAAATAGGCAATGTTTCGGGCCGAAACGTTGCCTATTTCCCTAACTCCATAGATGCTGCTGCACCCGCTGAGTTTCTCTAGCATTTTTGTTACCTACTGATTTTTGATGATCAGCCATGATCACATTGAATGGTGGTGCTGTCTCAAAGGGTCGAATGGCCTACTCCTGCACCTATTTTCTATGTGTCCATAA
This sequence comes from Amblyraja radiata, assembly GCF_010909765.2. Classification (NCBI taxonomy): domain Eukaryota; kingdom Metazoa; phylum Chordata; class Chondrichthyes; order Rajiformes; family Rajidae; genus Amblyraja; species Amblyraja radiata. Next base: position 45,613,387 of record NC_045972.1, on the reverse strand, counting down.
GGTGAGATTCAGGGACAGTTTCTTCCCGGCTGTTATCAGGCAACTGAACCATCCCATCACCAATCAGCGAGCGGCCCTGAGCTACCATCTACCTCATTAGAGACCCTTGGACTATCTTTAATTGGACTTTACTGGAATTTGTCTTGCTAGAAGTTACTCCCTTTAATGTATCTGTACAATGTGGATGGTTCCATTTTGATAATTGTTTAGTCTTTAGCGCTGGCTGGCGTTGTTAAATACTGTGCGGATTCCAAAGACTGATGTCGTTGTTTTGGTTTTCCAGCTCGTCTCCAATGCTGTGATATTCCTGTGCGGCTGCCTGGTCGGCTTTTTCCATAAGTTTTCCATGGAACGTGCTCTGGAACAAACCTACGAAGACACTCTCAGCTGCATCCAAATAGGGATGCAATTGGATGTGAAGAAAAAACAGCAGGTCAGGAGATCATCTTCCCAACTCCCCCGAAAATGTACAAAATCAAGGTCGCAATAGATTCGGGACTCGAGGGTCCGAGTTGCAGGGAGGGGTTGAGTGGGCTGGGACTCTATTCCCGGGAAGGCAGGAGGATGAGGGATGGATCTTATAGAGGTGTACAAAATCATGAGAGGAATAGATCGGGTAGATGCACAGAGTCTCTTGCCCAGTGCAGATAAATGCACAATAATGCCTAAGTTTACGATCGATATTGCAGGCAATTCAACGATCGCGACGTTCGCAAAAATGTTTCAAATCCCTGGCACTTAATGCTGGGAGTCCAGACATTTGATTCTCGCTAACGGACACAAGAAATCTGGTGGCAAACTAATTTGGATAATTATCGTGGATAAATACAAGCCAGTTTCTTCTATTCCTGGGAAAGAGACAAAGTGCTGGAGTAACTCAGCGGGACAGGCAGCATCTCCGGAGAGAACGAACAGGTGACAGAGGAATGGCTAAAAGTCTGTCTGAAGAAGGGTCTCGACCCGAAACATCACCCATTCCTTCTCTCCAGAGAAGCTGCCTGTGCCGCTGAATACTCTTTGTGTTGGAGCATCTCTGGAGAACATGTATAGGTGACGTTTCTGGTCGGGACCCTTCCATTCCTATCGAGTGTATGCCGAATGGATTATGACTTTTTGAGACTGGTTTTAAAACAATTAAAATGAATTAGGCTTCGGCCTGATATTACAACAAATGTAATGGTGAATGTTTAGTGGCGATAAAAATATTAACCAGGGCTCTTGTAATTCATTTCTTGCAGGAAAGTTTGCTGTTGTCTGTCTTGCCAGTTTATATATCAATGGAAATGAAACTCTCTATAATTGAGCGTTTGAGGGAGAGTAACTACTACCCACACAAGCGGGATAATTTCCACAGCTTATACGTGAAACGGCATCAGAATGTCAGGTACGGTGTCGATATTGTAGATCGTGACAGCATTCATAAAGATTAGAAAGTAGGCCTTCTGTTATCAATTTTATTTCAATTGGGTCATCCCGCTTGTATTTTGTCATGCAACGTTTAAATGTTTAACATTTGGGGCAGGAGCATGGATAGGAATAGAGGGATATGGGTCAAACGCGGGCAGGTGGATCTGGTTTAGATGGGGCATCTTTGGTCAGGAGTGGACTATAATCCCTGCCTCAACTACCTCATCTGGCAGCTCGTTCCATACACCCGACACTCTCTGTGGATAAAAGTCGCTCCTCGAGTCCCCATTAAATCCTCTGGTCCTTGACTCCACTACTCTGTGTAAAAGGCTCTGTGCTCTCTCCCTATTTATTCCCCTCAAGTTTTATTCCTCTCTTCTATTAGATCATCCCTCAGCCTCCTGCACTCCAACCTCTGCTTATAGCTCAGGCCCTCGAGTCCTGGCAACGTGGACAGGGGGCGGCCCAGTGGCGCAGCGGTAGAGTGCCTGCCTTACTGCGCCAGAGACCCGGTCTGTACGGAGTTTGTACGTTCTCCCTGTGACCGTGTGGGATTTCTCCGGGTGCTCCGGTTTCCTCCCACTCTCCAAAGACGTGCAGGTTTGTAGGTTAATTGGCTTCTGTAAATTGTCCCCAGCGATTAGGAGGTGAGCGGAGTCAGTCCGCCCCACAGCAGAAAGGGGAAGAGTTGTACAGTTTGATTAGTGGGCAAAATTAGGGAACATGGTATTGGGGGTAGAGTGCTGACATGGATAGAGAAGTGGTTGGCAGACAGGAAACAAAGTGTAGGGATTAACGGGTCACTTTCAGAATGGCAGGCAGTGACTAGTGCGGTACCGCGAGGCTCGGTGCCGGGACCGCAGCTATTTACAATATACATCAATGATTTGGTTGAAGGGATTCCAAGTAACATTAGCAAATTTGCAGATGACACAAAGCTGGGTGGCAGTGTGAACTGTGAGGAGGATGCTATGAGAATGCAGGGTGACTTGGACAGGTTGGGGGAGTGGGCAGATGCATGGCAGATGAAGTTTAAGCCATTTAGAATGGAGACGAGGAAACATTTTTTCTCACAGGGAGTGGTGAGTCTGTGGAATCCTCTGCCTCAGGTCCTCTTGATGCTTTCAAGAGAGAGCTAGATAGGGCTCTTAAAGATAGCGGAGTCAGGGGATATGGGGAGAAGGCAGGAACGGGGTACTGATTGGGGACGATCAGCCATGATCACATTGAATGGCGGTGCTGGCTCAAAGGGTCAAATGGCCTACTCCTGCACCTATTGGCCATTGTCTATTGATAGCCACAGGGAAAAAAGGATCTCCTGCAGAGGCTAACAACATATTTCTCATCGCTGCATCACCAAAACTTGGTAGACAAAAAACTCAGCGGGACAGGCAGCATCTCTGGAGAGAAGGAATGGGTGACGTTTCGGGTCGAGACCCTTCGTTAGGCTTCACCAAAACTCGACCTGAAACATCGCCCGTTCCTTCTCTGCAGAGATGCTGCCTGTCCCGCTGAGTTGCTCCAGCATTTTGTGTCTTATCTTCACCAAAACTTATTGTCCCTTTTATGTGTTCACAGCATCCTGTACGCGGATATTGTGGGCTTCACCCGTTTGGCCAGTGACTGTTCACCCAAGGAGCTGGTCGTCATGCTCAACGAACTGTTTGGGAAGTTTGACCAAATTGCGAAGGTAGGCATCTAGAAACATAGAAAATAGGTGCAGGAGGAGGCCATTCGGCCCTTCGAGCCAGCAGTATCACAACAGTATCGCACAGATCTAAACCGAATGAACGAATACTCTACGGTAGACAAAAATGCTGGAGAAACTCAGCGGGTGAGGCAGCATCTATGGAGCGAAGGAACAGGTGACGTTTCGGGTCGAGACCCTTCTTCTCGAAGGAATAGGCGACGTTTCGGGTCGAGACCCGGAAGGGTCTCGACCCGAAACGTCACCTATTCCTTCGCTCCATAGATGCTGCCTCACCTGCTGAGTTTCTCCAGCATTTTTGTCTACCTTAGATTTTTCCAGCATCTGTAGTTCTTTCTTGAACAAATACTTTATTGTCAGTTGTGACAAGTCACTCTGAAACCCTTTGTTTTGCATCGCCAAGGTATGCAAAGAGTCGGCACCTAAAGGGCACCGACAAAGTTACAAAGCATCCCATTCCGAGACTTCCTTTGTTCCCGGCGGCTCTTCTTCCAACTCCCACGTGGCCCATCCTCACTATTCTTCATTATTCTTCATATTTCCTCATTATTCTTCATCGTGGTTCTTTTCTTAGTTGTGAAACTATGATACATTTGACCCCCCCCCCCCTTGAAGAGTCAAGTCAAGAGTGTTTCATTGTCATATGTCCCAATGAAATTCTTGCTTGCTGCAGCACAACAGAATATATAGTCACAATAAATAATATAATAAAAACTCAAGAACAAACAATAACAGTGTAAATGTCATTAATGTTTTATGTGTCGTGCCTAACTGTCACTGTATGTCGCTGTTGTCACTTGCGAGCGGAGCACCAAGGCAAATTCCTTGTATGTGAATACTTGGCCAATAAACCTACTCATTCATTCAAATGTGAATTTCATAGTGAAATTCTTTGCTTGCATCCCCAGGGTATTCGAATAGTCGCCACATAAAGGGCACTTATTAAGTTACCACGTGCCCCCTCGCCAGGCCCCCCTCTGTTCTCCCCCCCCCCCCACCCTCACGGTGGCCCCCCCACGCAGGGGCCCTCCATTGTTCCTTCCCCCTGGCAGTGGCGACAATTTTGTGAGGTGACGGTAAACTGGGCGGCACAGTGGCGCAGCGACAGAGTTGCCGCCTGGTGTTCGATCCTGACTACGGGTGCTGTCCGTATGGAGTTTTGTACATTCTCCCTGTGGCCACATGGGGATTTCTCCGGGTGCTCCAGATTCTTCCCACACTCCAAAGACGAGCAGGTTTGTAGGTTAATTGGCTTCTGTAAATTGTCCCTAATGTGCAGGATGCCAAACTGGGATAATATAGAACTAGTGTGAACAGGTGATCGCTGGGTCGGCGAGGATTCGATGGGCCGAAGGGCCTGTTTCCATGCTGTATCTTTCAACTGAAGTAATCTAAGCAAGTGCCGAGGTTCGTGTTTATAAGTGTCCATAAGTGATAGGAGCAGAACTAAACCATTCGGCCCATCGCATCCACTCCGCCATTCAATCAGGGCTGATCTATCTCTCCCTCCTAACCCCATTCTCCTGCCTTCTCCCCATAACCTCTGACACCCAAACTAATCCAGAATCTATCTATCTCTGCCCTAGAAATATCCACTGACTTGGCCTCCACAGCCGTCTGTGGCAAGATCCTCCTGGGTTGTGCCTTGTAGATGAGGGCAATGGTTTGGGGTGTTAGGAGGTGAGAGTATGACTGAGGATACCCTCACTTTGGACATGGTTGATGTGGTTTGTCCACTTAGTTTTCCGTGCAGTGGTGACCCAAGTGTAATGAGAGTGCAGAACCCAGTAAATGTGTGGGTACTCAACCCACCCATCATGGTTAGTGTAACATTTAGCAAACATAGTTGAATATGCTGGGGAAGACACAAAATGCTGGAGTAACTCAGTGGACCAGGCAGAACATGGATAGGTGAAGTTTCTGATGGATCTCTTCTTCTGATGGTCTTCATTTATGCACACTTGCAACTCCCACAAAAGGCTAAGAGTCCTTTTAATATTATTATATATATATATATATCTATATCAACTTAAAAATTCCACCCACATTCTTTCCTCTAGCTTCACAATTTGCTACTGTTCAAACCTATTGTCTCACACCTGTCATTTCATTTCTGGCCTTTGTTCCACCATCTGCCTATCAACCCCCTGCCCTCTCCATAATACACCTGATACCTCAGATAAACACAAAGTGCTGGAGTAACTGGTCAGGCAGCATCTCTGGAGAAAAAGAATAGGTGACCTTTTGGGTCGGGTGGGTCCCCACCCCACCCTAACCGTCTCCTAACCATGTTCTCCACAGATGCTGCCTGGGCCCGCTGAGTTACTCCAGCACTTTGTGTCTATCTGAGGTAACAACCAGCACGTACAGGCCTTTGTTTCTCCACCTATCACCTGCTGGGCTTTCTCCTGCCCTTCTCACTTCCAGGCTGAGAAGGATCTTGATCTGAAACATCACCGATCCTTACGTAATGGTTACGTTCCATGAACCCTTACGTAAGTCAGATCTTATGTTAAGTCAGATCTTAGGTTAAGTCAGATCTTAGGCTAAGTCAGATCTTATATTGTCAGATCTTAGATTAAGTCAGGTCTTAGATTAAGTCAGATCTTAGATTGTCAGATCTTCGATTAAGTCAGATCTTAGTTAAGTTGGATCTTAGTTAAGGCGGATCTTAGTTAAGTCGGATCTTAGTTAAGTCGGATGTTAGTTAAGTCGGATGTTAGTTAAGTCGGATGTTAGTTAAGTCGGATGTTAGTTAAGTCGGATGTTAGTTAAGTCGGATGTTAGTTAAGTCGGATCTTAGTTAAGTCGGATCTTAGTTAAGTCGTATCTTAGTTAATTCAGATCTTAGTTATGTCAGATTTTAGTTATGTCAGATCTTAGTTAAGTCAGATCTTAGTTAAGTCAGATCATAGTTAAGTCAGAATGTTTAAGAAAGAACTGCAGATGCTGGAAAAATCGAAGTTAGACAAAAATGCTGGAGAAACTCAGTGGGTGAGGCAGCATCTATGGAGCGAAGGAATAGGTGACGTCACCAATTCCTTCGCTCCATAGATGCTGCCGCACCCGCTGAGTTTCTCCAGCATTTTGTCTACCTTAGTTAAGTCAGATCTTACGCAAGTCGTAATCTCCATCCCATGCCTGAAATAACTCACTGAGTCGGAAGTAAGGTCTCGACCCGAAACGTTGCCTATCCATGTCTCCCGAGAACAAGGAGACGAGTGCAACGAGACCTGGGTGCCCTTGTACATCAGTCACTGAAAGTAAGCATGCAGGTACAGCAGGCAGTGAAGAGAGCTAATGGCCTTCATAACGAAAGGATTTGAGTTTAGGAGCAAAGAGGTACTTCTGCAGTTGTACAGGGCGCTGGTGAGACTGCACCTGGAGTATTGTGTGCAGTTTTGGTCCCCTAATTTGAGGAAGGACATTCTTGCTATTAAGGGAGTGCAGCGTAGGTTCACCAGGTTAATTCCCAGGATGCCCGGACTGACATATGACGAAAGAATGGAGCGGCTGGGCTTGTATACTCTGGAATTTAGAAGGATGAGAGGGCATCTTATAGAAACATATAAAATTCTTAAAGGATTGGACCGGATAGATGCAGGAGAAATATTCCCGATGTTGGGGGAGTCCAGAACCAGGGGTCACAGTTTAAGAATAAGGGATAGAATAGGGGTCTTCTCCGCCATTCAGTCATGGCTGATCTATCTCTCCCTCCTAACCCCATTCTCTTGCCGTCTCCCCATAACCTCTGACACCTGTACTAATCAAGAATCTATCTATCTCTGCCGTAAATATATCCACTGACTTGGCCTCCACAGCCGTCTGTGGCAAAGAATCCCACAGATCCACCACCCTCTGACTAAAACAATTCCTCCTCATCTCCTTCCGAAAAGAACGTCCTTTAATTCTGAGGGTATGAGCTCTGGTCCCAGACTCTCCCACTAGTGGAAACATCCTCTCCACATCCACTCTATCCAGGCCTTTCACTATTCTGTATGTTTCAATGAGGTCCCCCTTCAATATGTTGGTGATTCAGCTTTTTTTTAATATTTCAGGAGAATGAGTGCATGCGGATTAAAATACTCGGCGATTGCTACTACTGCGTCTCAGGACTGCCCGTATCTTTACCAAAGCATGCAAGGAATTGTGTGAAGATGGGTCTGGACATGTGCGAAGCTATTGAGTACGTAATGATGGCCGTCTGAGAAACAAAGGAAATAGGTGCAGGAGTAGGCCATTCGGCCCTTCCAGCCAGCACCTCCATTCAAACTAAACTACTTGTCTAAATGTCTTTCAAATGTCACTATTGACGGCAGGTAAGCACGGGAAGACTCGTGAAGATTTTTCAACATGTTGAAAATGTCCATGAGAGCCCCGAGTACCGACGAGCGGCCATTACCGTAAATCTCCGAGTTCGAATCAGGACAAACTCGGGAGAGCTCTTGGAATGAACTCGTACCGTGGGACAGGGGTTTAACACTATATGGAACTCTAAGAGGGCATGGTGTTTTGAGGCTGTGGGCTCTATGCAGCCTCTCGCTGTAGTTGGCAGTCTCCAGTGCAGGCAGTGGTGTGGGATGTGGTAGTGATTGTGTGTTCTTGCCCGATGCAGGGTGGTGCGTGCGGTGACTGGGGTGGACATCAGCATGCGCGTGGGCGTACACTCGGGCAACGTGCTGTGTGGGGTCATCGGCCTGAGGAAGTGGCAGTACGACGTGTGGTCCCATGACGTAACCTTGGCCAACCACATGGAATCTGGAGGCGTCCCTGGGTGAGTAGCGTCCACAAAGATGCCGGCGTAACTCAGTGGGTCAGGCAGGATCTCTGGAGAAAAGGAATGGGGCTGAGATCCTTCTTCAGACTCCAAACGTCACCCATCCCTCCTCTCCAGTGATGCTGACTGTCCCGCTGAGTTGCTCCAGCATTTTATGTCTACCTTCGATTGAAACCAGCGTCTACAGTTCTTTCCCACACACGAGTAGTGTTTACCATCACTAACCCTGGTACGAGCTGCGTTTCCCGTGTTCATCAGAAGCAATTGTACCACAGACTTCTCTGCTCACTTATGGAGTCAATAGACAATAGACAATAGGTGCAGGAGTAGGCCATTCGGCCCTTCGAGCCAGCACCGCCATTCAATGTGAGTCATAGAGGGATACAGTGTGGAAACAGGCCCTTCGGCCCAACTCGCCCACGCCGGCCAACAATGTCCCAGCTACACTAGTCCCATTTACCTGCGCTTGGTCCATATCCCTTTAAATCTTACTTGAGGGCTAACTTGGTTAGGAAAATGTAATGAAGATTTACAGAGATATTGCATGGAAACAGGCCCTTCGGCCCACCGATTCCATGCCGACCATCACCAAAAGGCTAGACGGTACAGGGCGGCACGGTGGCACAGCGGTAGAGTTGCTGCGGTTTCCTCTCACACTCGAACAACATACAGGTTTGTAGGTTAATTGGCTTTGATAAAATTGTTACTGTCCCTGATATGTGTGTCGTTGGGATAGTGTTAGTGTGCAGGGATCGCTGGTCAGTGCGGACTCGGTGGGCCGAAGGGCCTGTTTTCGCACTGTATCTCTAAACTAAACTAAAATGTGATTTTGCACACCTCTGTAAGATCGCCCCTCATCCACCGAATGAGGGCTCCATGGTATAAGGTGCTTGCCTGCTCAACCTCTCCCTACAGCTGAGGCCCCGCGAGTCCTGGAAACATAATTAGTTCCAGGAGCAGAAATATTTGGCTCATCCAGTCTACTCCGCTATTCAATCACGGCTGATCTATCTTTCCCCCCTCAACCCCATTCTCCAGCCTTCTCCCCATAACCGCTGACACCCGGACTAAACCAAGAATCTGTCAATCTCCGCCTTAAAAATATCCATTCACCTGGCCTCCACAGCCGTCTGTGTCAACGAATTCCACAGATTCACCACCCTCTGACTAAAGAAATTCCTCCTCATCTCCTTTTTTAGAGTACGTGCTTTTATTCCGAGACTCTGGTCATAGACTCCCCCATGAGTGGAAACATCCTCTCCACATCCACACTCTCCAGGCCTTTCACTATCCGATAGGTTTCACTGATTAAGCTTCCTCTCATCTTCTCCGCACCCTTTCCAGCTTGACAACATCTTTCCTATAACACGGTGACCAAAACTGATGTTGCCTGAGCCCCACTTCGTTCCTCCAGCAGTATTGATTTTGTCTCGGGTTTCCTGCATCTGCAGCCTCTTGCATTGCTCGGTGAGAGAACCCATCAGTGATAAGGTGATGATATTTTTGCTCCATTTTAAGGCGTGTGCACATCACTGCCACAACACTGAGCTACCTGCAGAAGGCGTATGAAGTCGAAGAAGGAAATGGTCACCAAAGAAATGCCTACCTCAACGAGCTGAAGCTCAAAACCTACCTGGTCATAGATCCAAGGGTGAGTATTAAACAGGAACTCCATTTTTTTTTTGCGGGCGGCAACAACTCCAGAGACCCAGGTTCGATCCTGACCACGGGTGCTGTCTGTATGGAGTTTGTACGTTCTCCCCGTGACCTGCGTGGGTTTTCACCAGTTCCTCTGGTTACCTCCCATATCTCAAAGACGTGCAGGTTTGTAGGTTAATTGGCTTTGGTAAAATTGTAAATTGTCCCTACTGTGTATGTGTGTAGGATAGTGTTAGCGTGCGGGGTGATCGCTGGTCGGCGCGGACTCGGTGGGCCGAAGGGCCTGTTTCCGTGCTGTATCTCTAAGCCATATCACACTAAAGTTGGCCGCACATCATTGTCTATGCTTCCCATAACACTCTACCTGCAGTAAACCCTCGTTGTCACCGACCAGTTTATAACGGATTTCGGTGATAGCGGGCGGACCTGCTGACCTTCACCGCAAGGACGAGCTGCCGACTCCACTCCGGGCCCGCAACGCCGCCCCGACCAGACCTTCTGCCGCCACTGCTGGTCCACACCGCCTCACCGCCCACTTCCGAACCATGCCAAACGGAGCCACCAACGTCTTATACAACTGCAACATGACCTCCCAACATGACCTCCCAACCTCTCTACGATACGATAGATTTATTTATCTCAGGAGGGACTTGATCTGCCAACAGTCATAAAACACAAAATACATGAAACATGACATTAAAGTGACGCGTGCAAAGATTGGGGGGGGGGGGGGTGCGGGGTTGAGGGGTGGGGAGTCAGTCTCAGTCTACCCCACGACAGAAGGGGGAGGAGTTGTACAGTTTGATAGCCACAGGGAAGAAGGATCTCCTGTGGCGTTCTGTGCTGCATCTTGGTAGAACCAGTCTGTTGCTGAAGGTGCTCCTCAGGTTGACCAGTGTGTGTCACGGAGGGGGTGAGCTGTATTGTCCAGGATGCTCTGCAGTTTAGACTCCGTGCACTTGTGCCTTAGCTGTGTGGTGCTGAGCATCTCTCTCTGGTGTTATTACCATCCACAGACCACCCAGCAGAGCCTGAAGAGCCGCCATTTGCCAATGCCAAGGCACTTGAAAGGAGGGCTGAAGATGAGAGCATCTGTCCGCATGACCCGATACCTGGAGTCGTGGGGAGCAGCGAAGCCCTTCGCCCACTTACAGCAGCGGGAGAGCGTCGGCAGCGAAATCTCCACGCCCAGCGGGAAGACCAGGATGGTAAAAAAAAAAAAAAAAACGCGTACCGCGCTGAAGGTGCCACTGCCCGTGAATGAGATCGACCCATGTCCACGGCCTCCTCCAGTGTCTGTGTGGGCCTATGCACAAATTGGAGGAACAGCGCCTCGTATCACAACTAATATCAACATTACATTCTCCACGGGCGGCACGGTGGCGCAGCGGTAGAGTTGCTGCCTCACAGCGCCGGAGACCCGGGTTCCATCCTGACAAAGGGTGCTTGTCTGTACGAAGTTTGTACGTTCGTACGTCCGTGACCCGCGTGGCTTTTCTCCGGGTGCTCCGGTTTCCTCCCGCACACCAAAGGCGTGCAGGTCCGTAGGTTAATTTGGCTGTGGTAAAAATTGTCATTTGTCCCTCGTCTGTCGGATATTGCTAGTGTACGGGGAATTCTCTGCCTCAGAGGGCGGTGGAAGCAGGTACTCTGGATGCTTTCAAGAGAGAGCTAGATAGGGCTCTTAAAAATAGCGGAGCCAGGGGATATGGGGAGAAGGCAGGAACGGGGTACTGATTGGGGATGATCAGTCATGATCACAGTGAATGGCGGTGCTGGCTCGAAGGGCCGAATGGCCTACTCCTGCGTCTATTGGCTATTGTCTATCACTGGATGGCGTGGACTCGGTGGGCCGAAGGGCCTGTTTCCACGCTGTATCTCTGAACTAAATTAAGCTGGACAGAGTGAAGAGATGATTTACAAGGATGTTGCCAGGACTCGAGGGCCTGAGCTATCGGGAGAGGTTGAGCAGGCAAGGACTTTATTCCTTGGAGCGCAGGAGGCTGAAGAGAATGGAGTGAAAAATCATGAAAGCAACACACAGGGTGTACACACCGAGTCTTTTACTCAGGGTCCGATCAAGAACCGGAAGTCACGGATTTAAGGTGACAAGAAAGATTTAACAGGAATTTGGGGAGCAACTTTTTGACTCAGATAGTGGTGGGTGCATGGAACAAGCTGCCAGAGGAGGTAGTTGAGGCAGGTAGTGTAACTGCATTTTAAAGACACTTGGACGGGAGAGGTTTAGAGGGAAATGGACAATAGGAATCATTGAAAGAAGGAATGGGTGAATCAGTCTGAAGAAGGGTCTCGACCCGAAACGTTGCCAATTCCTTCTCCCCAGAGATGCTGCCTGTCCCGCTGAGTTACTCCAGCATTCTGTGTCTATCTTTGATTTTGACCAGCATCTACAGTTCCTTCCTACACAAGATTCACCGAAATGCGGGCAGGTGGGACTAGTGCAGATGGACATCTTGGTCGGCATGGGCAAGTTGGGCTGAAGGGCCTGTTTTCATGCTGCATCATTCTATGAAACAGGCCCTTCGGCCCGACTCGGCCATGCTGACCAAGATGTCCATTGAGCTAGTGGGCAAATGGGGCATCTTGGTCGGCAGACTGTAATATGGAGGGATATGGACCACATGCGGACAGGTGGGACTAGTGTAGCTGGGACATGTTGGTCGGCATGGGCGAGTAGGGGCTATGGGCCGGTTTCTCTCTATGATGTAGTCCGACATGTTTTTTTCTCTCATCTGTCTAGGAAATTCCGATGCGTTCCCTGGGACTTCACAGGTCATTAGACAGGTAGGTGTGCACCACCTCTTGAGTGCAACACGGGCGTGTTCCTGCCACTGTGTATTCGGTATCCTCAATAAGGATTGTATCATAGTTGTATAGTAGTTTATTACACGTTTGTATTGTATTATGGTGGTGGGTTCTGGCTTGTTTTATTGTAGTGTAATATTATTTTTTAATAATTGAATAAATTTATATTAAAAAAAAATAAAAAAATAAAAATGTGTATTCGGTCACGATGAAAAAAAACCCCTCAGATGTTACTTTGCCCTCTTGAGGTCATAGAGTGATACAGTGTGTAAACTGGCCCTTCGGCCCAACTTGCCCCACAAGTCCCAGCTACACTAGTCCCACCTGCCTGCGTTTGGTCCATATCCCTCCAAAACCTGTCCTATCCATGCACCTGTCTAACTGTTTCTTAAATGTTGGGATACTCCCTGCCTCAACTACCTCCTCTGGCAGCTTGTTCCATACGCCCACCACATTTTGTGTGAAAATGTTATCCCTCAGATTCCTATTAAATCTCTTCCCCTTCACCTTAATTGATTAAGATTGTTAAGGGCTTGGACACGCTAGAGGCAGGAAACATGTTCCCGATGTTGGGGGAGTCCAGAACCAGGGGCCACACAGTTTAAGAATAAGGAGTAAGCCATTTAGAACGGAGACGAGGAAACACTTTTTCTCACAGAGAGTGGTGAGTGTGGAATTCTCTGCCTCAGAGGGCGGTGGAGGCAGGTTCTCTGGATGCTCTGGGTTCTCTGGAGAGAGCTAGATAGGGCTCTTAAAGATAGTGGAGTCAGGGGATATGGGGAGAAGGCAGGAACGGGGTACTGATTGGGGATGATCAGCCATGATCACATTGAATGGTGGTGCTGGCTCGAAGGGCCAAATGGCCTACTCCTGCACCTATTGTCTATTGTCTAACTACCTCCTCTGGCAGCTCGTTCCATACACCCACCATCCTTTGTGTGAAAAAGTTACCCCTCAGATTCCTATTAAATCTCTTCCCCTTCACCTTAAACCTATGTCCTCTGATTCTTGATTCCCCTACTCCCTGGCAAGAGACTCTGTGTGTCTACCCGATCTATTCCTCTCATGATTTTAGACACATGTATGAGGCCACCCCTCATCCTCCTGTGCTCCAAGGAATGGAGTCCCAACTTACTCAACCTCTCCCTGTAGCTCAGACCCTCGAGTCCTGGCAACATCCTCGTAAATCTTCTCCGTACCCTTTCCAGCTTGACAACATCAAGCTGTATTTAACCAAAAGTATTTAAACCAAAATACTTGCTCAATTAATCCCCGTTAGTTTGCCCTTCGACTTCCGGTTGCAACATTGAGATAGAAGGCACAGATCACATCCAGTGACTTGGCCTCCATTGCCTTCTGTGTCAGAAAATTCCACAAATTCACAACTCTCTGGGTGAGAATGTTTTTTCTCATCTCAGTTTTAAATGGCCACCCCTTCATCCTTAAGTGGCTTTTTCACGGGGCGACTTGACGCAAGATGTAACCAGAGTGAAGTGGTCGTGGTCTAGCACGATATCACACGATATAACGGGGGGGTAGATAAAGAGTTCCCACGGTACTCGGCATTTCTGTTATTTGTGCGAGTGACTTGTCCGTCTCCCGAGCTTTCCCGTTAAATCTTGAATGAACATTGTGAAGTGTTGTTAAATCATCACGTGGCACAAATGATGTCACTTTTTTTTCACACACTATAAATATCCTCCCTTGATTGAATTGGCTCATTTGGAGACATGTTTTATTGTGTATGTGGGAGACACAGATGGACTGAGCACAGTACCTCGGTCTTACTGTGTGTGGGAGAGGGGGAGAAAGAGACGTACACTCACAGAGGCAGAGTCTCTCAGCCTGTGTAAGAGGGAGGGAAGAACATTTTTCTTGCAAGTTGACAGTCCATGACTATGTCTCTGTGTCGTGTGCGTTGGTGTGTGGTAACTATGTTTATTTTTGCAGAAACAAATCACAAAAAAGACGATTTGAAGAAGAGTTGCATGAAAAAATGATAACAACAATTAACGGGATAAATTCACACAAGTAGGTAGCGTTGGGATGGTGTTCTCACCGTGTGTGCGTGTGTGCGCATGTGTTTATGTGTGTGTGTGTGTGCTTTGCATGTGTGCATGTGCGCATGTGTTTGTGTGTGTGTGCTTTGTGTGTGCGTGTGCGTGTGTGTGTGTGTGCGCATGTGTTTATGTGTGTGTATGCTGTGTGCGTGTGTGTGTGCGCGTGTGTGCGTATGTGTTTATGTGTGTGTGTGTGTGTGCTTTGCATGTGTGCATGTGCGCATGTGTTTGTGTGCGTGTGCGTTTGTGTGTGTGTGCTGTGTGCGTGTGCTTTGTGTGTGCTTTGTGTGTGCGCTTTGTGCGTGTGCATGTATTTGTGTGTGTGCATTGTGTGTGCGTGTGCGCACGTGTGCATGCGTTTGTGTGTGTGTGTGTGTGTGCATTGTGTGTGTGTGTGCATTTGTATGTGTGTGCGCACTTTGTGTGTGCATGTGCGCATGTGTTTGTGTGTGCGCGCATGTGTGTGCGTGTGCACATGTGTGTGTGCTTTGCGTGTGTGTGTGCTTTGTGTGTGTGCGCGCCTGTGCGTGTTTATGTGTGTGTGTGCGCCTGTGTATGTGTTTTTGTGCACGTATTTGTTTGCATTGTGTGTGTGTGCGTGTGTGTGCGTTGTGTGTGTGCGCGTGTGCTTGCGTATGTGTATGCGTGTGAATGTCGTTTTCTCCAGGCGATTAGGTCCCATTGTACGAAGAGTATTAACTTTTCAAAATACATTTTTATGATGGTACGTGCTGTTACAGTGAACTAGTACCTCTAAAAAAAAAGTTGAACTAGATATTCAAAATGTTAATATTACACAAAAGATTACTGTAGTAAAAAATAAAATTCATCAGATACATTAGATGGTCAGGCACTTAAACATCTTAGATTATAGAACTGCAGATGCTGGTTTACAAAAAAAAATAAAAGTGCTGGAGTAACTCAATGGGTCAGGCAGTGTTCCCTGAGAGCATGGACAGGTATGTTCTCCAGAGAAATTTGCTTAATCAGCTTCTGTAATTGTAAATTGTCCCCAGTACGTAGGAAAGTGCCAGTCTGCGGGGATCGCTGGTCGGCACGGACTCGGTGGGCCGAAGGGCCTGTTTGCACGTTGTATCTCTAAAATTTAAGGGAGAGGTCAGTTGATTTTGTTGCAATGGAAGAAATAGATGAATTAACATAAAGATTAGGTTTTGTGATGGAGGTAATTGATCTAGCTGGCAACAGTTTAGTACTTGTGTGATCGCGGCATTCTCATTGATTGATTCCCACGTCTTTCTGCAGAGAATCAATTAAATGCGACATTTTTACTGGGGTAACGCCATCTTTCAGTGAAAAGGGACTGGAAAAAGCAGTAAGTGTTTGTAACAAATGTGCGTTTACTGAGCCACCTATTCAAGTTATTTCAATGAAAAACCTCTCATTGTTCATGTTCATGTGATGGGGGCAGAATTAGGCCATTCGGCCCATCAAATCCATTCCGCCATTCAATCACGGCTGATCTATCTCTCCCTCCTAACCCTGTTCTCCTGCCTTCTCCCCGTAACCCCTGCCATTAACTTGGCATTATGTTTGGCACAGATGTTGTGGGTCGAAGGGCCTGTTCCTGTGCTGCACTGTTCTATGTTCTATATTCTATGACACCGTACAACCGATAAGGCTCCAGTTTATCTTTATTACGGACACATTTATTTCTGTTCGTTTGACATCCCTTTACATCATCACCCAACGGAAATCTAACCTGGCATGGGGGCCCACCACGATGGTGGGGGGGGGGGGGGGGCGGGAGGAGAACAAAGGAGGACTTCAGCGGGATATTTGTAACTTTGTCGATGCCCTTTATGTGGCGACTATTCACATACCCTGGGTGTGTAAAGCAACGAATTCCACTGTGGCTCGCCACATGTGGCAATAAAGCATCCATCCATCCATCCATTTATTCATCCTTCCATCCATTTATTCATCTATCCATCCATCCATCCACCCACCCATCCATCCACCCACCCACCCACCCATCCATCCATCCATCCATCCATCCATCCATCCATCCATCCATCCATCCATCCCTCCATCCATCCATCCATCCATCCATCCATCCCTCCATCCCTCCATCCCTCCCTCCCTCCCTCCCTCCCTCCCTCCCTCCCTGTAACGGCCACCTCTTTTTTTTCTTCCAGTATCGGTCAGTTTGTCTTCCGCACATGCGATATTATGTTGGTTGTGCTACATTGATATTCTTTTCCATCTTTGTGGTCCATCTGCTGGTCATGCCACTGTAAGTATTATTAAATATTAAACACTTTAAAAAAAATATATTTTTTTCCAACCTGACTTCTACTAAGTATGTTTCTCTCAATAGAGATTTTCTCCTGGGAATATCATTTGGAATTGCCGCCGCCGTGCTTCTGATAATTCTTTTTGTTTCCTTTGCCGGTTATGTGAAGGTGAGTTGAATCCAAACATTGTAAATGAGATAATCTACTGGCCTTTGTCACACACACGTTCACCAAAAGCTTGACTCTTTGTGATCTTATCGCTTTTAAAACCGGCTGATATCTTACATCAAGTACTGATGATAGACACAGAAAGCTGGAGTAACTCAGCGAGACAGGCAGCATCTCTGGAGAGAAGGAATGGGTGACGTTTCGGGTCGAGACCCTTCTTCAAATACTGATGCGTGCTCTGCTCATTACCTTTCAGTTTAGTTTAGAGATTCAACGTGGAAACGGGCCCTTCGGCCCACCGAGTCCACACCGACCAGCGATCGCCCGTTCACACTAGCGTTATCTATCTTATCCCATTTTCGCATCCTACACACCAGGGGCAATTTTACAGAAGCCAAGTCTGTACGTCTGCATGTCTATGGGATAGTGGATTGTCACCTTATCGTGGTGGAGAAGCTTGTGTGGACCTGAGATCCTGAGAGCGATGCCGTCTGGAGCTACGCTCCTGGTAGGGCCACCCATGGCGGTAAGGTCGAGGGGGAGGTCCCTGACAAAGAGCAATCCAACCAAGACCTCAATGGTGGAACAGGCGGAGGACGATGGCTGACCTTAGTGGAGCGTCACAACGGCTGGGAAGGCGGATGAAGGCTGCAGCAGATAAGGGTCTCCGGTCGTCTTGGACTCCATGCCACTGGATCCTGACCCAGATCTGTCAAGGACCGTGGGGTGGCTGTCTGTGCACCAGTCTCCCCACGTTAAACAAAGTCACGCACGGGCGTCCTCCATGAGAGGACAGTCATACTCGTTTCGAGTGACCACCGATGATGATGATAGGATGTGGGAGTAAATCGGAGCATCACAAGGAGAGCGTGCAAACTCTACACAAACAGCGGCTGTAGTCAGGATCAAAACTGGGTCCCTGGCGCCGTCAGGCAGCAGCTCTACCGCTGCGCCACCGTGCCACCCTGTCACAATATCAATGCAGAAACAGGCCATTTGACCAATTAGTGAGCATCCGTGCCTCATCAGTGAGCATAGAACAGTACAGCACGCGACCTGGCCCTTCGGCCCACAATGTCCGTGTCGAACATGATGCCAAATCTTACTTACCTGCACAGAATCCATATCCCTCCATTCCCTGCATATCAATTTTGCCTGTCCAACAGTCTCTGAAATGCCTCATCTGCCTCAACCACTGCCCCCTGGCAAGGCCTGGCAGGCACTGAAAGATCTGAAGAAGGGTCTCGACCCGAAACATCACCCATTCCTTCTCTCCAGAGATGCTGCCTGTCCCGCTGAGTTACTCCAGTACTTTGTGCCCATCTTCGTTCCAGACACTCCCTGTATTAAAACAAAACTTGCCCCGCACATCTCATTCAAACATTCTCCCTTTCACCTTAAAGCTACGACTTCTAGCATTTGTTTAAGGAGGGACTGCAGATGCTAGAAAATCGAAGGTAGACAAAAATGCTAGAGAAACTCAGTGGATGAGGCAGCATCTATGGAGCGAAGGAAATAGGCAACGTTTCGGGTCAAAACTCTTCTTCAGGGATGAAGGGTTTTGACCCGGAAACGTTGCCTATTTCCATCGCTCCATAGAGACGTCTAGCATTTGACCCTTGGGAAAAAACTTCTGACCATTTCAGACTGGAATAATATTTTGCCGTACTTTTAACTAAAATGCCAATATTTCCTCAAATTTCATCTCGTGTGGACAAATGTTTCAAACGTGAAGCTTAAGTGTTAAGAAAGACAATGAACCAACATTGCTTTTAATTACCATTGTATTTTTGGAGATTGGAGATCTTGCTTTACAAATTGCCAAAGAATGGCAGCATCCTGAATACCGTCAGGATGGGCGAGCGGTCAAAGGCGCTGCATGCGGGTCGCCCGTCTCCTCTGGTGGTGTGCGTTCATAGAAACATAGAAAATAGGTGCAGGAGTAGGCCATTCGGCCCTTCGAGCCTGCACCGCCATTCAATATGATCATGGCTGATCATCCAACTCGGTATCCTGTACCTGCCTTCTCTCCATACCCCCTGATACCTTTAGCCACAAGGGCCACATCTAACTCCCTCTTAAATATAGCCAATGAACTGGCCTCAACTACCTTCTATGGCAGAGAATTCCAGAGATTCACCACTCTCTGTGTGAAATGTTTTTTTCTCATCTTGGTCCTAAAAGATTCCCCCCTTATCCTTAAACCGTGACCCCTTATTCTGGACTTCCCCAACATCGGGAACAATCTTCCTGCATCTAGCCTGTCCAACCCTTTAAGAATTTTGTAAGTTTCTATAAGATCCCCCCTCAATCTTCTAAATTCTAGCGAGTACAAGTCGAGTCTATCCAGTCTTTCTTCATATGAAAGTCCTGACATCCCAGGAATCAGTCTGGTGAACCTTCTCTGTACTCCCTCGAGTCCCTTCGAATCCCACCCTTGACTGCGCTCCATAAGGCCATTCGGCCCCTCAAGTCTACCCCGCCATTCAATCATGGCTGACACCATCCTAACCCCATTCTCCTGCCTACTCCCCATAACGCCTGACACCTGTACTAATCACGAATCTATCCATCTCTGCCTTAAAAAATATCCATTGACTTGTGGCCTCCACAGCCTTTTGTGGCAAAGAATTCCACAGATTCCCCACCCTCTGATTAAATAAATTCCTTCTCATCTCCTTCCTTAAACATCCTTTCATTCTGAGGCTGTGGCCTCTAGTCCTAGACTCTCCCACTTCCTCTCCACATCCACTCTATCCAGGCCTTCTATTCTCTGCCTCAACGGGCGGTGGAGGCCGGTTCTCTGGATGCTTTCAAGAGAGAGCTAGATAAGGCTCTTAAAGATAGCGGAGTCAGGGGATATGGGGAGAAGGCAGGAACGGGGTACTGATTGAGGATGATCAGCCATGATCACATTGAATGGCGGTGCTGGCTCGGAGGGGCCGAATGGACTACTCCTGCACCTGTTGTCCATTGTCTATTGCCTTTCACTATTCGATCCTTTGAGCCTTTAGCTCCTTTTAATCACGTATTGTCTTTTTCCTGACTGGATAGCACGCCACAAAAGCTTTTCACTGTACCTCGGCACACGTGACGATAATCAAAGCGAACTAACTAACATTCCAATGTACTATTATTTTCTGCTCCTTTGAAAGCTCTGGATGAATAATAGCTCGTCATCAAATCCATTCTTTGGAATCTCTGAGGCTGTTACCAAGAAACCGATACTACGCCTGCCACTGACTCTGATTGTAATCGTTGTTGTTTTGGTCATTTCGGTTTTGAACTTGGTGAGTAACAATAGTAACATCATTGAAATTTTTTTTCCCACATTCGACTCGTGGCACGGTGGCGCAGCGGTAGAGTTGCTGCCTTACAGCGCGTGCAGCGTCGGAGACCCGGGTTCGATCCCGACTACGGGTGCTGTCTGTACGGAGTTTGTACGTTCTCCCCCTGACCTGCGTGAGTTTTCCCCCGAGATCTTCGGTTTCCTCCCAAAAACTCCAGGTTTGTGGGTTAATTGGTTTGGTATATAAGTGTAAAGATTGTCCCTAGTGTGTGTAGGAGAGTTTCTCCGAGATCTTCGGGTTTCTCCGAGATCTTCGGTTTCCTCCCACACTCCAAAGACGTACAGGTTTGTAGGTTAATTGGCTTGGTAAATGTAAAAATTGTCCCTAGTGTGTGTAGGATAGTGTTAGTGTGCGGGGATCGCTGGTCAGTGCAAACCCAGTGGGGCCGAAGGGCCTGTATCTCTAAACTAAACTAAACTAAAATAATTACTGCAGCCTATCTTATTTTAAAAGTACACATTATCAACAAAAACTATGTGTTTAGTTTAGAGATACAGCGCGGAAACAGGCCCTTCACCCCACCGAGTCTGCGCTGACAAGCGATCACCGCACTAAGTTCATAAATACATAAGTTCTAGGAGCAAAATTAGGCCATTTGGCCCATCAAGTCTGCTCCGCCATTCAATCATGGCTGATTTATCTTTCCCTCTCAACCCCTTCTTCTGCCTTCTCCCCATAACCCCTGACACTCGTACTAATCAAGAATCTGTCAATCTCTGCTTTAAAAATATCCATTGGCCTCCACAGCCATCTGTGCCAATGAATTCCACAGATTCACCTCCCTCTGACTAATGAAATTCCACCTCATCTCCTTTTTAAAGGTACGTCCTTTTATTCTGAGGCTGTGCCCTCTGATCGTATTGGTCTGTTCGTATTGGTGGAAATGTGTCAGACTCGATAACAATCAGCACGGGAGCACCTCAAGGCAGCGTGCTCAGCCTCCTGCTGTACTCACTCTATACTCATGACTGCGTAGCCAGTCATAGTGCGAACTCCATCATCAAGTTCGCTGACAACACCACTGTTGTGGGGCGTCAGAATATAGACGAGTGATGAGTATATGATGAGTCAGAGTATAGACGAGAGATAGAGCGACTGTCCATATGGTGCCAGCACAATAACCTGGCCCTCAACACCAGCAAAACCAAGGAACTGATTGTGGACTTTGGAAGGAGTAGGATGGGGACCCACAGTCCCGTTTATATCAACCGGTTGTTGGTTTAAAGGGTCAAGAGCTTCAAATTCCTGGGCGTGCACATCTCTGAAGATCTTTCCTGGTCCGAGAACACTGATGCAATCATAAAGAAAGCACATCAGCGCCTCTACTTCCGGAGAAGGTTACGGAGAGTCGGTGTGTCAAGGAGGACTCTCTCGAACTTCTACAGGTGCACAGTAGAGAGCATGCTGACCGGTTGCATCGTGGCTTGGTTCGACAACTTGAGCGCCCTGGAGCGGAAAAGACTACAAAAGGTAGTAAACACTGCCCAGTCCATCATCGGCTCTGATCTCCCTACCATCGAGGGGATCTATCGCAGTCGCTGCCTCAAAAAGGCTGGCAGTATCATCAAGGACCCACACCATCCTGGCCACACACTCATCTCCCCGCTACCTTCAGGTAGAAGGTACAGGAGCCTGAAGACTGCAACAACCAGGTTCAGGAATAGCTACTTCCCCACAGCCATCAGGCTATTAAACTTGGCTCAGACAAAACTCTGAACATTAATAGCCTGTTATTTGCACTTTATCAGTTTATTTATTCATGTGTGTATATATTTATATAATGGTATATGGACACACTGATCTGTTCTGTATTCATGCCTACTATATTCTGTTGTGCTGAAGCAAAGCAAGAATTTCATTGTCCTATCAGGGACACATGACAATAAACTCTCTTGAATCTTGAATCTGGTCCGAGACTCTCCCGCTAGTGGAAACAGATTTTTCACATCCACTCTATCCAGTCCAATCCAGTCCGTTAAAGGGCCTGGCCCACTTGGTGATTTTTTTGGTGACTGCCGACGTCATATCAGCGTCGCCAAAAGATTTTGAACATTTCAAAATCCAGCGGCGACAAAAAAAATGTTGCGACACTTGAGGAAACATCGCGCGTCAATACGTGATCACGCCGCGTCACCCGTGACATTTTTGGTGACCTGATACATCAGTCAATGATGCCGGCAGTAGCCAAAAAAAACGGCAAGTGGGACAGGCCCTTAATACTATCCTACACACACTAGGGACAATTTACATTTATACCAATTCAATTAACCTTCAAACCTGTACATCTTTGGAGAGAATGGAGCGGCTGGGCTTGTACACTCTGGAGTTTAGAAGGATGAGAGGATATCTCATTGAAACATATAAGATTGTTAAGGGCTTGGACACGCTAGAGGCAGGAAACATGTTCCCGATGTTGGGGGAGTCCAGAACTAGGGGCCACAGTTTAAGAATAAGGGGTAAGCCATTTAGAACGGAGACGAGGAAACACTTTTTCTCACAGAGAGTGGTGAGTCTGTGGAATTCTCTGCCTGAGAGGGCGGTGGGGGCAGGTTCTCTGGATGCTTTCAAGTGAGAGCTAGATAGGGCTCTTAAAAATAGCGGAGTCAGGGGATATGGGGAGAAGGCAGGAACGGGGTACTGATTGGGGATGATCAGGCATGATCACATTGAATGGCGGTGCTGGCTCGAAGGGCCGAATGGCCTACTCCTGCACCTGTTGTCTATTGTCTATTGTAGTGTGAGCGGAAATTGGAGCACCCGGAGAAAACCCACGCAGGTCACGGAGAGAACGTACAGACAGCACCCGTAATCGGGATTCAACCCGGGTCTCTGGCGCTGTAAGGCAGCAACTCTACCTACACATGCTATATTGAATATTATATATTTTTTATTTTAGTATTCCATACCAGAAAGGCCCTGCAAGACAAATGAGACAAATCTCGTGATTAGACGCAAATATTATTTTTCATTTAGTGATTCTTGCCTGTAAAGGTTTGCCTTGGATTGTTAGATTACGCCACAGATAATTCTACATCACTCTCTGCTTCTGTTGGCCAGTGGAGAGCTAGATTGTTGTTAATTACCGTAACGCGATGTACGCTTTGTCCTTCAGTATAATATATTACTGTAACGAAGTTTGACCCAAGAATGGTGGAGTAACTCAGCGGGCCAGGCAGCATCTCTCGGGAGAAAGGGAATTGGTGACGTTTCAGACCCTTGAGGTCTGAAGAAGGGTGGCGACCCGAAACGTCACGCATTCCTTTTCTCCAGAGATGCTGCCCGTCCCGCTGAGTTACCCAAGCAATTTGTGTCTGTCTTTGGTATAAACCAGCATCTGCAGTTCCTTCCTACACTTAAACATAGAAACATAGAAAATAGGTGCAGGAGTAGGTCATTCGGCCCTTCGAGCCTGCACCGCCATTCAATATGATCATAATAATAATAATACATTTTATTTGTGGGCGCCTTTCAAAAGTCTCAAGGACACCTTACAGAATTTAACAAGAGTAAAAAACATATAATCGGAGTAAAATAAATAATAAGGACATCACCAATACACAAATTAAAGACAGAATTCGATCCAAAGACAAAAAAATCAAAAACACAATGTGAAGAGAGAGCAGCGGCAGCTAAACCGCGCCAGCGTCCACTCTCCCTTCCGACAGCCATCTTGGACACAGACTAAAATATTCACTTACACACAAAAATCATCCCCCCACAATGGTTACCACTGTGGGGGAAGGCACAATGTCCAGTCCCCATCCCCAGTTCTCCCAAATTCAGGCCTATTGAGGCCTCCGCTATTGCCTCTACGGAGGCCCGATGTTCCTGGCCGTTCTCGCCGGGTGCGGTGCGGGTGCGTGTGCGTGTGCGTGCGCGTGCGTGTGCGTGTGTGGTCCCCCCCTTCGTCTCCCCCCGGTGGCGGGAGCGGATGCTGGGCGGACGGGTGTGAGCACAGGCCGAGGTTTGTAAACGTTGCTCCAACCCCTGGCCTGGCCCTCCCTGTATTGATCACCGCGTCTCCCCGGGGAGAGAGAGGGGGAAGCCGTGGTTGTGTGCGTGAAGCACGGCGACTGGAGGGGCGGGAGCGCTGCCCCGGAACCGTGAGGGAACGACCCTCCTCCCTCTCTCCCCCTTCTCCATTCCCCCCTCCCTGTCTATCCCTCTCCCCCCCCCCTCCACCCGGGGTAGATCTACCCGAGCCAAGAGTAGATTACCCTAGCGCGGTCCAATTGGCTTAAAACCGGCCCTGGCGAGATGGGTGGACAAAGGCCAGAGATGAATAGGAAGCAAGAGGGGCCTGAAGGAAGAATAGTCTCAGGTCAGGAGAGGAGTTGAATGTAAAGTCAGAGGGAGAGAGATGGGAGATAAGGGGTGGAGGGGAAGGAAAGAGGGGTTAGAATAGTGGGAGAAATGGGTGTGAACTAGGGGGGGATGGGGGGAGGGGGTTTGGCCACAGGAAAGAGAGGGAGGGGAAAGAATAGGAAAAAATGGTGCGAAGATGTTACCAAAAACCGGAGAATTCAATATTCAAGTATTATCCAATTCAATGTTACGTTACATTTATTGCCACATGCACCAATCGGTACCGTGTGAGATTTGAGTTGCCATACAGCTGTACGAATAAAAAATAACACCATACACGATAGAGTTTAACATGAGCATCCCCGCACAGCGGAATCAACGTTTCCCACTGTGAGGGAAGGCAATAAAGTTCAGTCATCTTCCTCCTCGTTCACCCATGGTCGGGGCCCTTGAGCCCTCCGCAGTCGCCGCTACGGGCGGCCCGATGTTCAAGAGAGAAAAATTATTTTTTTTTGTTTAATGAACTCAATTGATCGGTTAATTGGCTGGCCTTGGGCCATCAACATCGAATGTAATCGTTGCATGAACCAACTTTCGGGGTTGGTTCGGCGTCGGCGTTCCACCAGCCCGGCGTGAGGGCCTGGACATCGGGCCGCCCGGGGCGGCGACTGCGGGTGCTAGGAAGGCCTCGACCACGAGTGAACATCTGGGAAGAACGGAGGGGAGGCTGGCTGGACTATGGTGCCTTCCTCACCTTGGTGCCACTGTGTTATGTTGTGTCGTGGACTTTCAGTGTTTGTGCTTTTTTTTAAATTCTATTTTATTTTTAATATGTTTTATTATTTATTATTATTTATTTATTTTTATTTTTTTGATACTGCCTGTAAGGGAAATTCATTTCGTTGTCTCTAACTGAGACAATGACAATAAATTTGAATACAATACAATACAATACAACTTCAGTGTTCCACCAATTATGTGCAGAAGCTGCTGCTTAACACATTTTCGAATCATTGAAAATGACGTGCACTTTTGAATACTATTTTCTTTTTAGCATTCCCTACAAAACAACATAAATGCTGCAGGAAATGGGACTTACAATCTTACTGTGAGTATATCTATATATTTTTTTCCATTTTGTTGTTTGCAAATAAAATGTTGCCTTGGTGTATTAGATTATGCTGCAGTAACTTGAAAGTATTTTGGTGCTTCGCAGTCGGGCAATGGAACAGTTAGTGTAGGTAGGAACTATAGACTCAAAATGCTGGAGTAACTCAGCGGGCCAGGCAGCATCTCTGGAGAGAAGGAATGGGCGACGTTTCGGGTCGAGACCATTCATCAGACGTAGCGTCAGGGGAGATGGAAACTAGAGGTATGAAAAGGTACTGAACTGTTTTGTATCGTCTCTGACCTGTCCAGTACATTTTGACCCACTGAATTATGTCCCTGTCCCACTTAGGAAACCTGAATGGAAACCTCTGGAGACTTTGCGCCCCACCCAAGGTTTCCGTGCGGTTCCTGGAGGTTGCAGATGGTTGCCGGAGGTTGCAGGTAGTGGAAGCAGGTAGGGAGACTGACAAAAACCTCCGGGAACCTTCGGGAACTGCACGGAAACCTTGGGTGGGGCGCAAAGTCTCCAGAGGTTTCCGTTCAGGTTTCCTAAGTGGGACAGGGGCTTTACACCAGCATTAGGGCAATGGAACAGTATGTGCTACTCCAGCAATATGTGTCTATCTTTTGTGGAAACCCATGCGGTCACGGGGAGAACGTAAAACTCGGTGCAGACACCACCTCTAGTCATGATCGAACCTGGATCTCTGGTGCTCTAGAGACAAGACCCTTCTTCACAGTCTGAAGAGGATGACTGAAGTAGTGTCAGTCTTCATCGGGACTGAAGAAGAGTCTCGACCTGAAACGTCACCTATTCTTTCTCTCTAGAGATGCTGCCTGTCCCGCTGAGTTACTCCAGCATTTTGTGTCCAATTTTAATGAACCAGTAAATATTGTTAACTACGATAATGAGACATATAACATAACCACCGCAAAAAATGTGGCGATAATAATAACAAAGTTAAAAAGTGATGCCTTTTTTGTAACAAGAACAAATGAACCTACCTGTGATTGTGAGGCAGCTCGATTCTAGTGCAGTACTGTATGTCGTGTTGTTACTTGTGAGCAGAGCACCAAGGCAAATTCCTTGTATGTGTACATACTTGGCCATTAAACAAGTTAATTAATCAATTAATTAATTAATTAATTGATTCGTCTTCAGGTGAATTACATAGAGGAATGCCTGTTTGAGGATCCAATTTAGTAACCACTTAAAAATACCAATTTCTGCCCTTAGACTTCCAATATATATTGCCACCTCCAGGTTGTTGCTTCTAGCCACAGACATCTAGGTTGCGTGCTGGTAACGATATTGGGAGCGCAGTATTAATCAGTGCCTTCGTTTAGTTTAGTGATACAGTGTGGAAACAGGCCCTTCGGCCCACCGAGTCCGCACCGACCAGCGATTCCTGCACACTAGCACTATCCTATGCACTAGGAACAATTTATATTTATACCAAGCCAATTAACGCACAAACATGCACGTCTTTGGAGTGTGGGAAGAAACAGAAGATCCCAGAGAAAACCCACGCAGGTCACGGGGAGAACATACAAACTCCGAACAGATAGCACCCGTAGTCAGGATCGAACCCGGGTCTCTGGTGCGGCAAGGCAGCAACTCTACCGCCGCGCCACCGTGCCGTCCTTAATCATTCCCCTTACTGTATGATTTATCACATAATTTTGCTAAAGACACGTGTGTCCAATTTAATGGCTAAAGATGGCTTCGCTCGAACTTCATGTCACTCACTCGACCTCCGCGCGGCCCCCACTTCCAGTTTGGTCGCGCTCGCTGCATGCAGGCGCATGCTGTGTGGTCCCCCCCCTTCCTCTCCCCCCGGTGGCGGGAGCGGATGCTGGGCGGACGGGTGTGAGCACAGGCCGAGGTTTGTAAACGTTGCTCCAACCCCTGGCCCGGCCCTCCCTGTATTGATCACCGCGTCTCCCCGGGGAGAGAGAGGGGGGAAGCCGTGGCTGTGTGCGTGAAGCACGGCGACTGGAGGGGCGGGAGCGCTGCCCCGGAACCGTGAGGGAACGACCCACCTCCCTCTCTCCCCCTTCTCCATTCCCCCCTCCCTGTCTATCCCTCTCCCCCCCCTCCACCCGGGGTAGATCTACCCGAGCCGAGAGTAGATTACCCTAGCGCGGTCCAATTGGCTTAAGGCCGGCCCTGGCGAGATGGGTGGACAAAGGCCAGAGATGAATAGGAAGCAAGAGGGGCCTGAAGGAAGAATAGTCTCAGGTCAGGAGAGGAGCTGAATGTAAAGTCAGAGGGAGAGAGATGGGAGATAAGGGGTGGAGGGGAAGGAAAGAGGGGTTAGAATAGTGGGAGAAATGGGTGTGAACTAGGGGGGGATGGGGGGAGGGGGTTTGGCCACAGGAAAGAGAGGGAGGGGAAAGAAGAGGAAAAAATGGTGCGAAGATGTTACCAAAAACCGGAGAATTCAATATTCAAGTATTATCCAATTCAATGTTACGTTACATTTATTGCCACATGCACCAATCGGTACCGTGTGAGATTTGAGTTGCCATACAGCTGTACGAATAAAAAATAACACAATACACGATAGAGTTTAACATGAGCATCCCCGCACAGCGGAATCAACGTTTCCCACTGTGAGGGAAGGCAATAAAGTTCAGTCATCTTCCTCCTCGTTCACCCATGGTCGGGGCCCTTGAGCCCTCCGCAGTCGCCGCTACGGGCGGCCCGATGTTCAAGAGAGAAAAATGATTTTTTTTTGTTTAATGAACTCAATTGATCGGTTAATTGGCTGGCCTTGGGCCATCAACATCGAATGTAATCGTTGCATGAACCAACTTCAGTGTTCCACCAATTATGTGCAGAAGCTGCTGCTTAACACATTTTCGAATCATTGAAAATGACGTGCACTTTTGAATACTATTTTCTTTTTAGCATTCCCTACAAAACAACATAAATGCTGCAGGAAATGGGACTTACAATCTTACTGTGAGTATATCTATATATTTTTTTCCATTTTGTTGTTTGCAAATAAAATGTTGCCTTGGTGTATTAGATTATGCTGCAGTAACTTGAAAGTATTTTGGTGCTTCGCAGTCGGGCAATGGAACAGTTAGTGTAGGTAGGAACTATAGACTCAAAATGCTGGAGTAACTCAGCGGGCCAGGCAGCATCTCTGGAGAGAAGGAATGGGCGACGTTTCGGGTCGAGACCATTCATCAGACTGAGCGTTAGGGGAGATGGAAACTAGAGGTATGAAAAGGTACTGAACTGTTTTGTATCGTCTCTGACCTGTCCAGTACATTTTGACCCACTGAGTTATGTCCCTGTCCCACTTAGGAAACCTGAATGGAAACCTCTGGAGACTTTGCGCCCCACCCAAGGTTTCTGTGCGGTTCCTGGAGGTTGCAGATGGTTGCCGGAGGTTGCAGGTAGTGGAAGCAGGTAGGGAGACTGACAAAAACCTCCGGGAACCTTCGGGAACTGCACGGAAACCTTGGGTGGGGCGCAAAGTCTCCAGAGGTTTCCGTTCAGGTTTCCTAAGTGGGACAGGGGCTTTACACCAGCATTAGGGCAATGGAACAGTATGTGTTACTCCAGCAATATGTGTCTATCTTTTGTGGAAACCCATGCGGTCACGGGGAGAACGTAAAACTCGGTGCAGACACCACCTCTAGTCATGATCGAACCTGGATCTCTGGTGCTCTAGAGACAAGACCCTTCTTCACAGTCTGAAGAGGATGACTGAAGTAGGGTCAGTCTTCATCGGGACTGAAGAAGAGTCTCGACCTGAAACGTCACCTATTCCTTCTCTCTAGAGATGCTGCCTGTCCCGCTGAGTTACTCCAGCATTTTGTGTCCAATTTTAATGAACCAGTAAATATTGTTAACTACGATAATGAGACATATAACATAACCACCAATTCCTTGTATGTGTACATACTTGGCATTAATAACACAAGATAGAGATAGCTAGATGGTTGAATAGTACGCGTGTCAGTGGTTATGGGAGAAGGCAGGAGAATTATGCTCATCACATGTGAATCTGTGGAATTCTCTGCCTCAGAGGGCGATGGAGGCAGGTTCTCTGGATACTTTCAAGAGAGAGCTAGATAGGGCTCTTAAAGTCAGGGGATATGGGGAGAAGGCAGGAACGGGGTACTAATTGGGGATGATCAACCATGATCACATTGAATGCCGGTGCCCGGCGCGGCTTAAGATAATAACTGAAGTAGGATCAGTCTTCATCGGGATTGAAGAAGAATCTCGACCCGAAGCGTCACCCATTCCTTCTCTCCAGAGATGCTGCCTGTCCCGCTGAGTTACTCCAGCATTTTGTGTCCATCTTTAATGAAACAGTAAATGTTGTTAACTACGATAATGAGACATACAACATAACCACCGCAAAAAAAAAAGGCGGTAATAATAAAGGGCCGGTCCCACGAGCATGTGACTCCATGCGGCAAGCACGACCTAACGTGGTCGCTTGAGCCGTACGGCCTCGCGGGGCCGGTCCCACTTCGATCGCCGGAGCCGTATGGAGTTGTGCGGAGCTGGTCCCGACATCGAGCGGGGCTCCGAAAAACTGACCGTGTTCAAAAATTCCGCGCGGCAACGGCCTGCCGGCCCGCAGCCACCTCGACGCCGTACGCACCACCTCGACGGGCGTGCGCAGCGTCACGACGCCGGACGCAGCGTCTTAACGCCGTACATCACGCGCGAACTTCCCGCGGACTTCGCTCGAACTTCATGTCACTCACTCGACCTCCGCGTGGCCCCCGCTTCCGGTTTGGTCGCGCTCGCTGCATGCAGGCGCATGCTGGTGGGACCGGCCCTGTACGGGGATCACTCCGTACAGCACCCGTAGTCGGAATCGAACCCGGTTCTCTGGCGCTGCAACTCCACCATGGCGTCCTTAATCATTCCCCTTACTGTATGATTTATCACATAATTTTGCTAAAGACACGTGTGTCCAATTTAATGGCTAAAGATTATATAAGAAAAACTGCTAACTTGCTTATTTTAGAACTGCACTTTGTGGTTAAAAAATGTACGCTGTTTTAAACATTATAGTTCTATTTTTTAGGATAACTTACAAAATAAGACAAATTCTTCAGGGTGTGAGAACTACTATCTTCCAGTGAGTATATCTACATTTTGCTGCTGCAAGTAGGAATTTCATTGTTCCAATTCGGTACATACTATGGCAATGAGACACTCGTGATTTTTCATTCTGACACTTGCAAATTAAAATGTTTCTGTGTTATATTATGCCACGATGCCGTGAGATCACTTTAGTGTTTGTAAGTCGTGTAATGGGACACTATACTTTTTTAACTCCAATAATGAGACATCCATTTTCTCTTGTAAAAAAATATTGCTGCATTAATAACACAAGGTAGAGATAGATAGATTGTTGAATAATACGGTTGTCAGTGGTTATGGGGAGAGGGCAGGAGAATGATGCTCATCACATGTGAGTCTGTAGAATTATCTGCCTCAGTGGTGGAGGCCGGTTCTTTGGATACTTTCAAGAGAGAGCTAGATAGGGCTCTTAAAGATAGGATATGGGGAGAAGGCAGGAACGGGGTACTGATCGGGGATGATCAGCCATGATTACATTGTATGGCGGTGCTGGCTCGAAGGGCTGAATGGCCTACTCCTGCACCTATTGTTTGTTGTCTATTGTCTATTATTAAATCCGAAGCCATAATTATGAATCTTAATAGGAACTGTGTACAAGCCGGTGCCTCCGCGCCTAATATATCCATAGATTATTGATTGATTTGAAATTGATTGATTAAAAGATACAGTATGGAAACAGGCTCTTCGGCCCACCGGGTCCACGCCAAGCAGCGATCACCCGCTCACACTAGTTCCATGCTATCCCACTTTCGCATGCGCTCGCTGCACACTGGAGGCGGTTTACAGAGGCTAATTCACCGCACGTCTTTAGGGTGTGGGGGAAACCGGAGCACCCGGAGGAAACCCACGAGGTTACCGGGAGAACGTGCTAGCAGGCAACACCCGAGGACAGGATTGAACCTGGGTCCCAGGTGCTGTAAGGCAGCAGCTGTACCAGCTGTGCTGACATTGGTCAAACATAGTTTCATCTCATGAATGGCACAGCGGGAGAGTTACTGCCTCACAGCGCCAGAGTCCCGGGTTCAATCCCGACTCTGCGGGTGCTGTCTGTACGGAGTTTTACATTCTCCCCGTGACCTGCGTGGGTTTTCTCCGGGTGCTCCGGTTTCCCCCGACACTCCAAAGACGTCCAGGTTTGCAGGTTAATTGGTAAAATTACGTGTCAGACTGTGCGAGAGGTGATGTGTGGTGAGGAACTGCAGACGCTGGTTTACACCGAAGATAGACACGAACAGCTGCAGTAACTCAGCGGGATAGGCAGCATCTCTGGAGAGAAGGAATGGGTGGCGTTTCGGGTCGAGGCCCTAAAAGGTGATCGCTGGTCGGCATGGACTCGTCGGGCTGAAGAGCCAGTTTCCGGGATGTATCTCTAAGGATAACATTTTCAAATGATTGATTAATTGTTCAATAACGTGCATATTCTAATTATTTTAATTTTACTTTTTGTAGTATTACGTGTGCTGTTGTATCCTGGGACTCATCGCCTGCTCAGTCTTCCTCAGGATTAGCTTTGAAGTCAAAGCTCTCCTCCTAATTATTGCCTGTGTGGTCTACAACATCATTTTCCTGAAGGATTGCGCTTTCTTGTTCGAGCAGTATAAGACATTTCTCTACGGCAGGTATGATTATTCATCAGCGGTTACGGGGAGAAGGCAGGACAATGGGGTTGAGAGGGAAAGATGTGGAGAGTCTCGCACACTGGTGGGAGAGTCTAGGACTAGAGGTCACGGCCTCAAAATTAAAGGACGTTCTTTTAGGAAGGAGATGAGGAGAAATTTATTTTGTCAGAGGGTGGTGAATCTGTGGAATTCTTTGCCACTGAAGGCTGTGGAGGCCAAGTCAGTGGATATTTTTAAGGCAGAGTGAGATAGATTCTTGATTAGTACGGGTGTCAGAGGTTATGGGGTGAAGGCAGGAGAATGGGGTTAGGAGGGAGAGATAGATCAGCCATGATTGAAAGGCGGAGTAGACTTGATGGTCCGAATGGCCTAATTCTGCTCCTATCACTTATGATCTTATGAGATAGATCAGCCACGATTGGAATGGCAGAGTAGATTTGATGGGCCGAATGGCCTAATTCTGCTCATATCACTTGTGATCTTATGATTTCACCAACGGAAAATTATAATCTTCTGTAATATATTCTCTCTCTATTCTCTCACTGATAGACAACACTTTGTTTCAGACTTCAGACATTTAGACATTTAGAGATACAGAGTGGAAAGTCCCTTCGGCTCGAGAAGTCTGCGCCGACCGACGTTTGCTCCTTACACGCGCGCTATCCTACACACTAGGGACAATTTACAATTTTACAGGGGCCAATTAACCTCCACCCATTCACACTAGTTCTATGTTATCCCAGTTTCGTATCCTGCACCTTAGGAGCAATTTACAGAAGCCAATTAACCTACAAACCCGTACGTCTTGGGAGTGTGGGAGGTAACCGGAGATCCTGGAGAAAACCCACGCAGGTCACGGGGAGAACGTGCAAACTCCGTACAGACAGCACCCGTAGTCTGGAGCGAATCGGGGTCTGTGGCGCTGTGAGGCAGCAACTCTACCGCTGCGCCACCGTGCCGCCCTGAACTCACGAAAGACAAGATTCATCTTTAGTTACTTAATGCTGAAAAGAAACAGTGCTTTATTTTTCAATTCCGGGACTCTGAAAAATGTATATATTTGTCATTAAAAAGGTGCAGCATCACCTTTCTCATGTGGATCGTAAATCGATTATGCCGAGAGCCGATGATGATATTGGAACAATATTGCAATAATTTGGAGCAACTTATATTGTCCATTTTGTTTTTCTTTAGTGCGACTCCAAGTCCCACGAAAAATCCAAAGATTATGGCTAGTTTTTACCTCCTCCTGTTTGGATTCACACTGCTGTTCTTAATAAAACAGGTAAAAGTACTGTCGTCGATCATAGATTGTGAAGGAAGGAACCACAGATGCTGGTTTACACTGAAGATAGACACACAATGCTGGATTAACTCAGCGGGACAGGCAGCATCTCTGGAGGGAAGGGATGGGTGACGTTTCGGGTCGAGACCCTTCGTCAAACAAACAGCTTGTTCCATACACCCACCACCCTTTGTGTGAAAAAGTTACCCCTTGGGTTCCTATTAAATCTTTCCCCCGCTCCTCACCTTAAACCTACGTCCTCTGGTTGTCCATTCCCCTACTCTGGGCAAGAGACTCTGTGCGTTTACCTCATCTATTTTCATTACTGGTAGAGCACTCGATAACCTATTGAACTTAATAGTCACTGTCGTAACTCAAACTGAATAGACAATAGACAGTAGGTGCAGGAGTAGGCCATTCGGCCCTTCGAGCCAGCACCGCCATTCGCAGTGATCGTGGCTGATCATCCACATTCAGTACCCCGTTCCTGCCTTCTCCCCATATCCCCTGACTCTGCTACCTTTAAGAGCGCTATCTAATTCTCTCTTGAAAGCATCCAGAGAATTGGCCTCCACTGCCTTCTGAGGCAGAGAATTCCACAGATTCACAACTCTCTGGGTGAAAACGTTTTTCCTCATCTCAGTTCTAAATGATCTGACCCCTTATTCTTAAACTGTGGCCCCTGGTTCTGGACTCCCCCAACATCGGGAGCATGTTCCCTGTGAAAACGAGTAAGATCTCGACCCGAAATGTCACCCATGCCTTCTCCTCAGAGATTGCTGCCTGTCTCGCTGAGGAACTCCAGCGTTTTGTGTCTACCTTCCATGATGTACCCGTGACTATTTTGAGTCGTTGAGTGAGATGCAGACAAAACAGTGTATTCTACCTCTTTACAGAATGCGTATTACTGTCGACTAGACTTCCTGTGGAAGAATAAATTTAAACGGGAGAGAGAGGAAATTGAGACCATGGAGAATCTGAATCGCCTTTTACTGGAAAATGTGTTGCCTGGACACGTTGCCAAGCACTTCATCGGTGAAACCAAGAAGAACGAGGTATGAAGATCTTCCCACCCACCCATTTAATCGATAATGTTTTATTATTAACGTTTTATGTGTCATTCCTCACTGTCACTGTATGTCAGGTTGTCACTTGCGGGCGGAGCACCAAGGCAAATTCCTTGTATGTGAATACTTGGCCAATAAACTTATTCATTCTTTATTGAATGATGCCCTCTAGTTTTAGACTCCTCAACCCTCACCATTACTTTTACACAGAGGGTGGGTGCCTGGAACGTGGCGCTGCCGGCAGATACAATGGTGATGTTTCAGAGTTTTACATCGGCGCGTGGATTTGCACGGAATGGAGGGATATGGACCGTGTGGAGGTCGAGAAGGCGTCATGTTTACCTTGTCACCATGTTCGGCCAGGACATTGTGGGCTGAAGGGCCCATTCCTGTGCTGTCTTGTTCTATTGTCCGAAGAAGGGTCTCGACCTGAAACACCATTTGTTCCTTCTCTCCGGTGATGCTGCCTGTCCCGCTGAGTTACTCCAGCATTTTGTGTCCATCTTCTGTACTGTTCTTTGTTCTATGACTAAGACGGTAGTGGGTGAAGAGTTGTTCGTCAAGTCAAGTCAAGAGAGTTTATTGTCATGTGTCCTAGATAGGACAATGAAATTCTTGCTTGCTGCAGCACAACAGAATATTGTAGGCATAAATACAAAACAGATCAGTGTGTCTAAATAGCATAGACCATATATATACACATAAATAAACAGATAAAGTGCAATAGGCTGTTGTAGTTCAGAGTCTGTTTAATAGCCTGATGGCTGTGGGGAAGAAGCTGTTCCTGAACCTAGATGCACCAGATTTCAGGCTCCTGTACCTTCTGCCCGATGGTAGCGGAGAGATGAGTGCGTGGCCAGGATGGTGTGGGCCCTTGATGATGTTGGCAGCCTTTTTGAGGCAGCGACTGCGATAGATCCCCTCGATGGTGGGGAGGTCAGAGCCGATGATGGACTGGGCAGCGTTTACAACTTTCTGCATCCATTTCCGCTCCTGGACGTTCAAGTTGCCGAACCCAAGTGAACTGCTGTGGGTCGAGGTTCTTGTCGAGGTAGGAGTTGATATGTGCCATAATCAACCTCTCAAAGCACGGGAAGGCACATCAGTGTTCTCCCTATCAAAGCGTGCGTATAACGCATTGAGCTCGTCAGGGAGTGATGCTTAGCTGACAATTGAGCTGCCTCCTGATTTCGCCTTGTAAGAGGTGATGGCATTCAAGCCACAGTTGCCGAACATCTGTCTCATCCTCCAGCTTGGAGCAGAAGTCCCCTTTGGCCTTTTTGATGGCATTACCAAGGTCGTATCTGGACTTCTTGTAGACGTCTGTAACTCCAGACTTGAATGCCTGGGAGCTGGACTTCAGAAGAATGCGGACCTCATGGTTCATCCAAGGCTTCTAATTGGGAAACACTCAGAAGGTTTTTGTTAGAGGGTGGTGAATCTGTGAAATTCTTTGCCACAGATGGCTGTGGAGGCCAAGTCAATGGATATTTTTAAGGCAGAGATAGATAGATTCTTGATTAGTATGGGTGTCGGGTTATGGGGAGAAGGCAGGAGAATGGGTTTAGGAGGGAGCGATGGATCAGCCATGATTGAATGGCGGAGTAGACATGATGGGCCGAATGGCCTAATTCTGCTCCTATCACTTATGATCCTTGTATCTGCTCTCTTTGAAACAGTGTTGATCTCTGAGATAGGCATGAACATTACTTTGGCAATAGACACTAAACGCTGGAGTAACTCAGCGGGTCAGGCATCATTTCTGGAGACCCTTCTTCAGACTGATGTCAGGGGAGAGGGAGATACATAGATCAGGAGGTGTAAGGTGTGAAAACAGGGCAAAGGGAATGGAGATCAAGGAAAGTGTAGAATAGATCATTGTTAGCTGGGAGAAGGTGACAACAAAGCAAACAGAGATAAAATGTAGTCGGAGAAAGCCAGACTGGTCAGAGAACTGGGAAAGGGAAGGGATGAAGAGAGAGAGAGAGAGAGAGGGAAAGCAAGGGTTACTTGAAGTTAGATAAATCAATGCACATACCGCTGGGGTGTAAGCTGCCCAAGCGAAACGTGAGGTGCTGAACGGAATTGCTGTTTAATGTGCATGGAACATATAAACTTTTATTTAAATTTTACCTCATATGATTTCCCACAGGAATTGTATCATCAGTCGTATGACTGTGTCTGCATCATGTTTGCCTCAGTCCCTAACTTTAAAGAGTTTTACACAGAGTGTGATGTCAATAAGGAAGGACTGGAGTGCCTCAGACTGCTCAATGAAATCATCGCAGACTTTGACGAGGTTGGTGTTTTTTGAGCAATATTTTTTTAATTGCATTTTAATTATTGTATGCTATCGTGTGTACGGCCTTGTTACAGTGGATAGAGCTGCTGCCTCCCTGCGCCAGTGCTATCTGTGACTCAAAGCCCAAACGAAGATGTAGGAAAGACTGAAGATTTATAGTTACGAAGATAGATGTGGCTTTTTTTAATTTGGTAGAAAGAAAACTGAATTGAGGGGCAGTAGATAAGCAATGATAGGCTTAGAGAATATAGGTTATGGCACAGTGGGAGTGCTGCTTCCTCACTGCGCCAGAGACCCGGGTTCGATCCTGACTACGGGTGCTGTCTGTGCAGAGTTTGCACGTTCTCCCTGTGACTGTTTGGGTTTCCTCCAGGTGCTCCACATCCCTACGACGTGCGGGTTTGTAGGTTAAATTTCCTCTGTAAATTTTATGGGGTGGCGCAGCGGTAGAGATGTTGCCTTGCAGCGCTTACAGCACCTGACACCTAGGTTCGATCCCGACTACGGGTGCTGTCTGTACGGAGTTTGTACGTTCTCCCTGCGATCGCGCAGGTTTTCTCAGAGATCTTCCGTTTCCTCCCACACTCCAAAGATGTACAGGTTAGTAGGTTGATTGGCTTGGCGTAAGATTAAATTGTCCCTAGAGATTCCTTGAAGGTGGAATCTCATATAGATAGGGTGGTAAAGAAAGCTTTTGGTATGCTAGCCTTTATAAATCAGAGCATTGAGTATAGAAGCTGGGATGTAATGTTAAAATTGTACAAGGCATTGGTGAGACCAAATCTGGAGTATGGTGTACAATTTTGGTCACCCAATTATAGGAAGGATGTCAACAAAATAGAGAGAGTACAGAGGAGATTTACTAGAATGTTGCCTGGGTTTCAACAACTAAGTTACAGAGATAGGTTGAATAAGTTAGGTCTTTATTCTCTGGAGCGCAGAAGGTTAAGGGGGGACTTGATAGAGGTCTTTAAAATGATGAGAGGGATAGATAGAGTTGATGTGATCAAGCTTTTCCCTTTGAGAATAGGGAAGATTCAAACAAGAGGACATGACTTCAGAATTAAGGGTCAGAAGTTTAGGGGTAACATGAGGGGGAACTTCTTTACTCAGAGAGTGGTAGCGGTGTGGAATGAGCTTCCAGTGGAAGTGGTGGCGGCAGGTTCGTTGGTATCATTTAAAAATAAATTGGATAGGTATATGGATGAGAAGGGAATGGAGGGTTATGGTATGAGTGCAGGCAGGTGGGACTAAGGGAAAAAAGTTGTTCGGCACGGACTTGTAGGGCCGAGATGGCCTGTTTCCGTGCTGTAATTGTGATATGGTTATAGTGTGTGTAGGATACCACTGCGCCACCGTGCCATAACCGTTATTCTCTATCAGTAACCCTACCATTATTTATCTACTCCTACCTTCTTAACCATAGATCTCCAGACTTTCCTACATCTTGGTGTGGGCTTTGAGTCACAGATAGCACCTGAAGTCAGGATCGAACCCGGGTCTCTGGTGCAGTGAGGCAGCAGCTCTATCCACTGTAAGGAGGCAGCAAAAATATGCCATATACACGATAGCATACAATAATTAATGGCAGTTTCTATACCTTCTCAAAGTACAACTTCGATAGCCATTACTTCACGAGGATGTGATGGTGCTATAGTTTACGCACTCACGACATGACAGAAGCCTCCTGGTGGCGATAACCTGGAAGTGACGAAGCGATGCCCTCTGTAACGCGTCGGGCGACAATTCTGTCAACATGTTGGATGATGACAGAAGCCAACAGCGAGCGACATCGTCTCTGACACACGAGGGAACGAACGAACCAAACTCTTATGATGGCAAAAACGAATCCTCCAGGCATTGCTTCTTGGTTAATTGGTCTTTATTGAAGTAATACACACCAAAGAAATATCTCATAACTTTCCGTTATCAACAGTTCCATTCATGGCATAGAAATCATGTAAGAGTGTCTTCTTATAACAGTGTGGCGTCTCGTGCCTCGTGAGATCGTGATAAATAACTGTTAGCCTTCACATCCTTCGAGACAAACTAAAACTCAAATCTATGAGTCTGCTCTAGTCTCCTCCAAAGTAGACAAACCCCTCTACGTATCAAATGCCACCGACAAACGTACAGACAGATGAAAATTACACATGGCTATAATATACTGACTTGAGCTTAATGGCTCCGACAGTGTTAATGTGCGGGCATCGCTGGTCGGCGCGGACTTGGTCGGCCGAAGGACCTGTTTCCGCACTGTATTCTCTAAAACTAAAACATAAAACTAAAAAGTAAATTGCCCCTTGTGTGTGGGAAAAGGGACGAGAAAGTGGAATAGACAATAGTCAATAGGTGCAGGAGGAGGCCATTCGGCCCTTCGAGCCAGCACCGCCATTCAATGTGATCTTGGCTGATCATCCACGATCAGTACCCCGACCACGGGTGAACAGAGGAAGAGGACTGAACTTTGGTGCCTTCCCTCACAGTGGGAAACGTTGATTCCGCTGTAGGGGATGTTTTTTATGTTTTACGTTAAATTCGAAAGTGTTGTGTTTATGTGCTGCATGGTAACTCAAATTTCACTGCACCAATTGGTGTATGTGACAATAAATGTTCTTTGTCCTTTAAACTAAGCCGTACGTGTTATTTTATTCCACAGCTTTTGTCAAAGCCGAAATTCAGCAGTGTGGAGAAGATCAAAACCATTGGGAGCACTTACATGGCGGCTGCTGGCCTCAGCATTGGCACAGGACAGGAAAATAAACAGGTAATCAGCTCAGTACACTTCAGTTGATTGTCAGTAGACGCAAAATGCTGGAGTAACTCAGCGGGTGAGTCAGCATCTCTGGAGCGACGGAATGGGTGAAGGTTTCGGGTCGAGACCCAAGGGGGTCTGTGGGGAAGAGAAATAAAGCTAATGTTCCTTCCCACAGATGCAGCCTGACCTGCAGAGTATTTTCACCATTTTTTCTTTATTTCTGACTACTCCTGATGTTTAATGGTTAAAAACATTATTATTAGAGCAAGCGTAGGCTTGGCGATCGTTTCGCCCAACACCTCCGCTTGGTCCGCATTAACCAACCTGATCTCCCGGTGGCTCAGCACTTCCAACTCCCCCTCCCATTCCGAATCCGACCTCTCTGTCCTGGGCCTCCTCCATGGCCAGAGTGAGCACCACCGGAAATTGGAAGAACAGCACCTCATATTCCGATTGGGCAGTCTGCACCCTATTGGCATAAACATTGAATTCACCAATTTCCGGTAGCCCTTGCTGTCTCCTCCCCTTCTCAGCCCTCGGGCTCCTCCTCTTCCTTTTTCCTTTCTTCTCCCCCCCACCCTACATCAGTCTGAAGAAGGGTTTCGGCCCGAAACGTTGCCTATTTCCTCCGCTCCGTAGATGCTGCTGCACCCGCTGAGTTTCTCCAGCACTTTTGTCTACCTATTATTATTTACTTATTGTATGTATAATATGTTGTTACTTTGACAGGATAAGGAAAAGCCTTGCGCTCACATTGGCATCATGGTGGAATTTGCCACTGCGCTAATGAGTAAACTAGATGGCATCAACAGACATTCATTCAATAATTTCAAGCTGAGAGTTGGTATGTTATATTCTATAATTATTTTAGGTCGCTTTATTAAGTGCAATTAATAATGCCGATGGGTTAGTTTGTTTTAGTGATCCACCAGCATGGAAACAGGCTCAGCGACCCACCGAGTCCACGCCGACCATCGATCGCCCGTTCACGCTAGTTCTATGTTATTCCACTTTCACTGGAATTCTCTGCCACAGAAGGTAGTTGAGGCATGTTCATTGGCTATATTTAAGAGGGAGATAGTTGTGGCCCTTGTGGCTAAAGGGATCAGGGGGTATGGAGAGAAGGCAGGTACGGGATACTGAGTTGGATGATCAGCCATGATCATATTGAATGGCGGTGCAGGGTCGAATGGCCTACTCCTGCACCTATTTTCTATGTTTCTCATCTACTCCCTGCACACTTGTAAGGTAGACAAAAATGCTGGAGAAACTCAGCGGGCGAGGCAGCATCTATGGAGAGAAGGAATAGGTGACGTTTCGGGTCGAGACCCGAAACGTCACCTATTCCTTCCCTCCATAGATGCTGCCTCGCCCGCTGAGTTTCTCCAGCATTTTTGTCAACCTTCGATTTTTTCCAGCATCTGCAGTTCTTTCTTAAACCCTACACACTTGGGACAATTTACAGAGGGGCCAATTAACCTTCAAACCCGCACGTCTTTGGGATGTGGGATGAAACCGGAGCACCCGGAGAAACCCTGAGGTCAGGATCGAACCCGGGTCCCTGGCTCTGTGAAGCAGTGGGTACACCAGCTGTGCCACTGTGCTGCAAGTCTTACTAAAAACTAATTAATTGCCATTATTAATTGCAAATTATGCCAATCAGTTAGTGGCGGAAACTCATGCGCACTGGAAGGAGTAAGCCATTTAGAACGGAGACGAGGAAACACTTTTTCTGACAGAGAGTGGTGAGTCTGTGGAATTCTCTGCCTCAGAGGGCGGTGGAGGCCGGTTCTCTGGATGCTTTCAAGAGAGAGCTAGATTGGGCTCTTAAAAATAGCGGAGTCAGGGGATATGGGGAGAAGGCAGGAACGGGGTACTGATTGGGGATGATTAGCCATGATCACATTGAATGGCGGTGCTGGCTCAAAGGGCCGAATGGCCTACTCCTGCAC
Organism: Amblyraja radiata; assembly: GCF_010909765.2. NCBI lineage: Eukaryota > Metazoa > Chordata > Chondrichthyes > Rajiformes > Rajidae > Amblyraja > Amblyraja radiata. The sequence goes on along the minus strand of NC_045972.1, from coordinate 45,571,654 downwards.
CTATTGTCTGTTGTCTGTATTCTTTAGTGAAAAGCTTTTCCCTGTACTCGGTACATGTGACAGTAAACTGAAATAACTAAACAAAACTTTACACAGATGGTACAAAAGCGGTTAATGTATAGAAGAAACAAAATATTAAAAAATATAGTGCATCGGGAGTGAGAGAGTGGAATAATATAGAACTGGTATGAACAGATGATTTATGGTCGGTGTGAACTCATTGGGATGTAAGGTCTGTTTCAATGCTGGGTCTCTACGCCAAACTAATCTAATTAAAATATTTAATTTGTGGCAGATTTATGTGGCTTTTTTTATCCGGGGGTGGGGAAAGTGGAAGAATTTTGTATGGAAGAACAATTTATGCTTTTAAAACTCAAACAAGGTTTAAATTATTTGAGATGTACCTTCTCCATTCAATAAAAATGGTCGTTTGCTCATTTACTCAGCATGTATTTTTGTTGTTGTTTTGAACAGGTATAAACCATGGGCCTGTGATTGCTGGTGTCATTGGAGCACAGAAGCCTCAGTACGATATATGGGGGAACGCTGTTAATGTTGCCAGCAGAATGGACAGCACCGGTGAACTTGGGAAAATACAGGTAAAGTGTTCCTTGAGATTACGAAATGCGTGTGTGTGAGACTTAAGTGATTTGATCATTGATTAGGAAACTGATTCACTCCCATCGGGCAAAAGGCATCGAAGTGTGAAAACGCACACCTCCAGATTCAGGGACAGTTTCTTTCCAGGAACACACTACCAACCTAACGAGATAGCAGTCCTGAGCTACTATCTACCTCATAGGGGATCCTCAGACTATCTTTAATCGGACTTACTCGATATTATCTTGTACTTAACGTTATTCTCCTCATCATGTATCTGTATACTGTGGACGGCTTAATTGTAATCAATGTTTGTCTTTCCGCTGACTGATTAGCACACAACAAAAGCTTTTCACTGCACCTCTTCATAACAAGAGGAGTTGATTATAGGAGCAAATAGGTCCTTTTGCAGTTGTACGGGGCCCTAGTGAGACCACACCTGGAGTTTTGTGTGCTGTTTTGGTCCCCTAATTTGAGGAAGGACGTTCTTGCTATTGAGGGAGAGATAGGTCTCTTAAAGATAGCGGAGTAGGTTCACCAGGTTAATTCCCGGGATGGCGGGACTGTCGTATGCTGAGAGAATGGAGCGGCTGGGCTTGTACACTCTGGAGTTTAGAAGGATGAGAGGGTATCTTATTGAAACATATAAGATTATTAAGGGTTTGGACACGCTAGAGGCAGGAAACATGTACCCGATGTTGGGGGAGACCAGAACTAGGGGCCACAGTTTAAGAATAAGAGGTAATCCATTTAGAACGGAGACGAGGAAACACTTTTAAACACAGAGAGTTGTGAGTGCGGAATTCTCTGCCTCAGAGGGCGGTGGAGGCCGATTCTCTGGATACTTTCAAGAGAGTTAGATAGGGCTCTTAAAGATAGCGGAGTCAGGGGATATGGGGAGAAGGCAGGAACGGGGTACTGATTGGGGATGATCAGCCATGATCACATTGAATGGCGGTCCTGGCTCGAAGGGCCGAATGGCCTACTCCTGCACCTATTGTCTATTGATACACGTGACAATAAACTAAACAACCCCGGGAGAGGCATGTATCACGTATCAAGTATCACGGAGATCGGGAATGTAAGATGGGAATGCTCAGCGGTTCCGATAGCGAATAAAGTCAGGAGAGCTGTAGTGGGTTATTGGATAAGTTTGGTGAGGGTAAGACAGGGGATGAGGAAAGATGCTAAGATATCTGTGCATTTAGTTTAGTTTAGAGATACAGCGCGGAAACAAGCCCCTTCGGCCCACCAAGACCGCACCGACCAGCGATCCCCACACACATTAACACTATCCTACACACACTGGGGACAATTTACACATGCACCAAGCTAATTAACCCACAAACCTGGACGTCTTTGGAGTGTGGGAGGAAACCGAAGATCTCGGAGAAAACCCACGCAGGTCACGGGGAGAACGTACAAACTCCGTACAGACAGCACCCGTAGTCAGGATCGAACCCGGTTCTCCGGCGCTGTAAGCGCTGTGATAACCCTGTCCCACGGTACGAGTTCATTCCAAGAGCTCTCCCGAGTTTAAAAAAAATTAAACTCGTGGTAAGCACGGCGAATGAACGTAGCGGGTACGTCGGAGCTCGGGGACGTCTCTTAGCGCTAACGGCAGGTACTCGGGAAGACTCGCTAATGGCAGGTAAGCACAGGAAGACTCATGAAGATTAGTCAACATGTGAAAAATGTCCACGAGAGCCCCGAGTACCGACGAGCGGCCATTACCGTAAATCTCCGAGTTCGAATCAGGGCAAACTCGGGAGAACTCTTGGAATGAACTCGTACAGTGGGACAGGGGTTTAAGGCAGCAACTCTACCGCTGCCATTATCTGTGCGATGTTCTGTGCATTGATGCGACTATTGTATAATTTCAGGTGACAGAAGAGACTTGTAAAGTTTTGAGACAGCTGGGATATTCGTGCGAATCTCGAGGACTGATCAGCGTGAAAGGGAAAGGGGATCTCCAGACTTACTTTCTGTGCATGGACATGAACAAGTCGCACTGAATCTTGAACTGACCTTGGGACAAGTCACACACTGAACGCAAAAGACTAACCACTGGAGTTTGCAGTAGCGTTAAGCAATATTTCTCTTCACCAAGATTGCCACTTGCACTGGAGACGTTTATGGATTTTGTATGGAAAAAAAGTCACAGCAATAAGTGTTATTTTCAAATCTGAAACTGAAAAAAAACCCCACGCAAATGATAAGTACAGAGATGACTTTTTTATTCGAACTCTTGAGGTACAAGAATCTTGTTAATGACGTTGCAGTTATTTTACAATCTTTTAATTTGGTGATAAAACAATCCACTGCCTGTGGCTGACGAGTAAATGTGGAAAATGCATTCAGTTCAATTGTACATACACGGCCGCAGTCATTCTTTCTGTTTTATGCCGGAATAATAATAATTTACATAAATTGTGATACATATGGACTGTAAATACCTGTGTCGAGGAAAATGTTTCTATATTTTTTGGATTTTAAAAATGAACAAAAGCATTGTCAGCAGGATTACACTTGACTGATCAGCAGAATTGTTACATAACACATACGTTTCCTTATGTGTCCACTTAAAAAAAAAGTCTTGAGCTGAAAACTCACAATAAGTGGATACTGCACTGCTGATACATGGTTATTATTACATAATTCAAGGATATCTTCATTCATATTCATTTCTTTATTCTAGTTTACCCACCAAATGTAGTTTCAGGCACTGTGCTAATAATGTCAAGAAGGGACTTGTATGCTTTACCGAATCATGTCATTCAAAGTATTTAAGGTACATTTTTTGAAAGATTGGAATATTGAGGGCAATGAGGAACTGGCATTGAAACGGAGTTGAGGTCAGTCATGAGTAAACTGAATGGTGGGCTAGATAGCTTGATCCTGTTCTATAGTAGACACAAAACAATGGAAGAATTCCTTCTCTCCAGAGATGCTGCCTGTCCCGCTGAGTTACTCCAGCTTTTTGTGTCTATCCTCAGTTTAAAGCAGCATGTGCAGTACCTTCATACACATCTGTTCTCATAGTGTTGTGTGTTTCTGTGTACCACAGGCTGCATTTGCCGAATGCTGTTGCCTTCATTTTATTTTGGACATTGTCTCGGTCTTGTCTATTCACTCTTGAAGTTAATGCATTGTGGCCCTCTAACCAATTCTTTAACGGCATAGAGCTCAAAAACGTTTCACGGCTGAAACAGCATTGTGGAGTTTAATTTAATACGTGATCTTTTGACGGCAGTCAAGATTCTTTTTGTGTAATATGTGATTATTCGAATTCGAAGTGAACTCATGCATTTTAATAATATGCCCGATTCTAAATTACTCCATAACTCTAGTCTTAACTGTTGACCAGTTTTTTAAAGCGCAAATATAGCTGATAAGTCTTTTACCTTTGCCAGAGATTTTATCCCCCAGCCTTTTGAGGAGTACCTTTAACTTATTAAGCTGTAATTGAGTTACTGTGCTTTTTGTATGTGGTAGATTTAAGGAAAATGGCATCTTCAATATATTTACTTTATTTTGTATTTTAATAACCCTCATTAATTCTGACTGTTGACCTGAGTGGATATCATGACATGTCAATTCTAGTAAAATATGCACTGTTTTAGGAAAAGAACAAACTGTAATGGATTTTTAAAAAGTTTTCTTTTACAAAAAAAATTGTTCAGTAATTTTTTTTAAATCATTTTCTATGCTGCATGATCGGTCGCTTATGAATGAAGTGTGTGTTAGTGAAGACAAACGTTTCCCTGGTACTACTGAAGCAAATAGATCACAATAAATTAGACCTGTAATAGTACAACTTGTCAAAGTTCTTGATATTCAAGGGAATCTGGAAAAGGATCGATTGACTTTGAAAATGTTTAAACACTAATTATTCCACAACATACAAGATATTTCACAACATAATAACACAACAACCTGGAGACATTTCACACGAGGGCTTTAGAACTAGCAATTTTACCTGGACAGCTGACAACCCAGTGGCATGAACGTTGGTTTCTCTAATTTGAAGTAACCCGCATTCCCTCCTCCCCCTGCCATCATCCTACCAGTTCCACTGTTCGCATCTCTCTTGTTATCACCTCTTCCCCAGCCAACAATGGGCCATTATGGGCTCCACCATTGACACCATTTATTGGTTATCTGTTGCCGGCCCTGCTTTGTTCTGTTTTTTTTCTACCTCCCCCCCCCCCCATCTGAAGAAGGGTTCCGACCCAAAATGTCACCTGCCCTTTCTCTACAGAGACGCTTCCCGACCCACTCCAGCACTCTGTGTCTATCTCCGGGACGAACCAACACCAGCAGATCATTCCTACACTCCCTAAGCCAGACATTATACTGAGTGTGATGAGGAGATAATGGTGATGGATCAAGAGCTTGGCCAACGCTAACAGGAAGGCAAAGAGAAATAGGAGTGAAGAGGCATGCAAGGGGAGCCGATAGTCTTGGCAGCTGAAGGCAACGGGCTTTGGTTAAAATTGTGGATGTGCAGGGGCCTTACATCTTCAAGGATTGCGTTCCACTTCACGTCTATAGCAAGAAATATTTACGGTGAGTACATTTCTCTTCCATTGAGGGATTGGAAAACTAGGAAGAGCATTTTAACTTTAAAATTGAGGCACTGTTTAGATGGAAACCAACGTAAATAGCCACAGTGTTAATTGGTGAATGGTATATAGGGGGAATTGAAACATTATTTAAAAACTTGCATTGTGAATTTCTTCATTGTACCCGAGCTGACTGACCAGACGCTATGATTATTGCCTTGTGTAACAAGGTACAGTGAAAAGCTGTGTTTACTATCCTTTAGATTAGATAGACTACAGCTCGGCATTCAATACCATCAACCCCTCCAAGCTGGTTACACGAGGAGGTGTGGTGATTCGGAGCTCCCGTCCAGACACAAGAACTAGTGGAATTCGGAGGAGATACAGCGGTACTTTAAACATCTGTGTGTATCGCTGCAACGCTGCAGAGACTTGTTTGAAATTTTTTCTGCTCGTTTTGTGACTGCGTAGCTCCCACTATGGTGGCTGGCAACCTGCCAGGAAACTGTTTGCAAACCAAAAGAGGGGAGAAAACCAAAAGAGGGGAGAAAGTCCAGAAAATCTTTCTGGACTTGTACAACTGTGTCCAGAACAACCCCTTTACTGCCTCGTCGGGGCTGACCGGCCCGGTCTGGTTTTCGTGGGGTGTGGGAGGTTTTCTGCACCTCCACCGTCTCGACCTTCTTTTGCGGCCTTGGAGTTTGGAGCTGGCGATGAAGCCTCCTTTCTCTCGGCAAGACCGAGGGAGATAAGAGGCTTCCAACAACAAGACTGCAGGCAAGTCCCTTTCGTTGCTGTAGGAGCGGTGAAGAACAGCTGGGATTGCCTGCGAAGGTCAGCAGCTCGCTAGGGAACGCAGGAGAGCCGAGATAATCTAGCGAAGAGGTGGTGACGCAGCGGTTTTTCGGGGGAGCCGCCATTGTCAGCGTTTGAAGCGACACCACTTTGCCTCCCTCCCTCGAACTGTTCCATATTGTTTTTGTGTTTGGACTTGACCTCGTGCCATTTGGACTGTCTGTGTCTCAGGCTTTAAATTGTAGCATCTGTTACTATGCCGGGTCAGTGTTCTGGGGGAACGGGGCCTTCCAGGAACTATGCCAAAATGTTCGGGAAGGCTGTGCTCTTCCTTGAGTCCGTTGAGGGGGTGAACGCGGTCGTGAGTAAAGGGGTCTCAGTGGGGGGAACATTCCTGCAGGTCTAGCCCGCAGGGTCCATCGCGCAGCGGGAGGTCCTTTCCAACGTCCCGTCCTGCATCACAAACGAGGCCCTCCTTCCCCACCTTCACACCCTGGGGAAGGTACTCACGGACATCACCCTGATTTCCCTGGGGTTCCGCAGGAAGGAGCTGCGGCACGTTCTTTCCCACCGGCGCCAGCTGTCCATGATGCCGGACCGGGAGGAGGAAGTTGACGGGCGCTTCTGTGTCCAGCAGGATGGGCGTGACTTCACCGTCTACTGGACATCGGAGCGCCCAAGGTGCCATGCCTGTAAGGAAGTGGGGTATATTCGGAGGAATTGCTCCAAATCCCACGAGGGGACCGCTGCCTCCGGTGTCACTAACCCCCCCTCCACCCCTCCGCCAGCCCCAGGGTTGGGACTGAGGTGGAGGAGAGACCAGCGGGTGGGGCAGAGGCAACCCAGGTGCAGGGTGGGGCGGGCGTCTCGAGCACTGAAGGTGTGTCCGGAGTTGGGGATGGTGACTCCTCGGGCAATGAATCAATGGATGTTCTCGCTCCCCCCGACGCCGCTCCACTCATTCCAGTGGAGGAGATCCGCGAGTTCATCACGGCCACCGAAGGAGCCCAACATCGGCCCAGACTGGCCTCCCTTTGGTGGCCGAACTTACACGAGCTCACCAGCTCGCTGAACCTCATCCTCAAAATGACCGGCGTCAGCTCAGGTCCTTTACGGATGACCTGGAGATGGACGCCGGTCATTTTGAGGATGAGGTTCAGCGAGCTGGTGAGCTCGTGTAAGTTCGGCCACCAAAGGGAGGCCAGTCAAGGCCGAGAGCAGCGTCGCTCCTGCTGAGGGTAGAGGGAGCAGTAGAGCGTCACTTGTAGCAAAGATCTGGAAGGTAAGACCCACCGCCAATCCACCTCGGGTCCATAGGGGGAGGAGCAGCTCTGCTGTCAGCGACCGGGTGACTGGTGAGGGGATCTAGTGTACTCCTGACATGGCGAGCACCATAGCCAGTTACAACATAAATGGCAGCAGGAGGCCTCTCCGCAGGTTTAACCATCTCTCAACCATGAGGGATGGGAAATATGCGGTGAACTTCCTGCAGGAAACCCATACCACCCCAGGAGACAAGTCCACTTGGCTCCTGGAGTGGGGTGGTGAGGTCTTCATGAGCCACCTCAGCTCCATTTCCAGTGGGGTGGCCATTTTGTTGGCCCCGAATTTCGGGTCTGAGATCCTAAAGGTCCAGGAACTGGTGCCATGCCGCTTGCTTCACTTGGCCGTGCGCCTGGATGGCGTGCCGTTGCATTTTGTCAACGTGTACGCCCCCAAGCCCGCCGTGTTGCAGACGCGCCTGTTCCGGGAGGTGTCTGCCCTGCTGAGCTCCATCGACCCTGGTGACTGCGTGATCCCCGGGGGTGATTTCAATTGTACCCTTGAGGAAGGAGACCGTTCCGGTATCCAGCGCGGTCAGGAGTCGGTGAAGAAGTTGAAGGAGCTCGTGGGCTCCTTTGACTTGGTAGGACACCTGGAGGAACCTCCACCCCGACTCTAGGGCCTTCTCCAGGAGGTCAGAGGAGGGTTGGGTCTCGCATCGACCGCCCGTACATTTCTCGGGCGTACGTCTCCCGCGTCTCGGAGGCCTCCATGCTGCCGGTGCCGTGCTCGGACCACCACCCGGTGTGGGCGGAATTTACTCCACTGCGCACGAGGGGAGGGTCCGCGTACTGGCATTTTAACAACCGGCTGCTGGAGGATCGCCGCTTCCGGGACTCGTTTGAGAGGTTCTGGAATACCTGGAAGGGGAAGCGGGGAGGATTTCACTCCCTGCGGCTACGGTGGGACGTGGGCATCCGGAGTTTCTGTCAGGAGTACACAAGAGGGTCGACCACGAGACGTGATTCCAAGATCAGACAGCTCGGGAGCAAGCTGCTCCATTTGGATTCGCGTCTAAGTCAGACCGTCGGGGACACGGTTCTCTGGAGGGAATACCAGGAGAAGAAGGAGGCACTGAAGGAGCTGCAGTTGGAGCGATCCCAAGGCGCGTACATGAGGTCGCGGATCCAATTGCTCCACGATTTGCTCTAATCCTTTAAGAATTTACGGATCTACGGTTGGGTGTAGGGAGAACAGAAAACATTCTTGGCAAGCCTTCTATGAGACTTTGGTTCGGACACTTTTGGAGTATTGCATGCATTTCTAGTCGGCCCATTAAAGGAAGGATGTGGAGACTGGAGAAGGTGCAGAGGAGGTTTACCAGAATGCTGCCTGGATTAGAGGGCAATAGTTACCAGCAGGGGTCAAGGAAAGAGCGTTCACGTCACGGCCCTGTTTCCACCAATCTTTCCACCACCACGCACAAGAAGCGACAAGACAGACACCACTGTAGGCAGATGCCGAGACGTGTGTTCAGCTCTGGCTGAACAGCTTCCAATCTTGTGCGTGGACTCGATAAGAAGAAGAAGAAGAAGGAGCTACCAGCAGAGATTGGACAATCGTGCATTATTTTCTCTGGAATGATGGAACTTGAGGGGAGAAGTGATAGAAGTGGACAATACATAGTTCGGGGAGACAGACGGAACTTTGTCTCCTTTTCCATGGGTTGAAATGTCAAAGACTAGAGGGGCACAGCTTTAAGGTGAGAGAGGCACAAAGTTTAAAGGATATATATGTGGGGACACCTTTTTTCAGAAGGTGCTTAGAATGTGTTGCCAGTGATGGTGGTGGAGGCAAATTCCATCGTGGCATTTAAGAGGCTTTTAGATAGGCACTAGGATATGAAGTGATAGGCACATGGATATGTATGGAATGGAGGTATATGGATCTAGACAGAGAAGCTTAGTTTAACTTGGCATCACGATGGTACGGCTGTTGTGGGCCTGTTCCTGTTCCTGTTCCATGAGCATCTATTTGATCAGTTTTGTTTTGAAATGTGTGCTGTACCAGAACTTAATACGCCACTCAAAGTTGTTGCTTTTCTTTGGGAGGGGCTGCTTGTGCATTGCTGTGCCTCATCGATGGCTGATCGTGCCGGTGATGAGAAGATATGAAGCAAAACGTCTTGCCCCTATCTTAGTTGCCAAGATTTAGCAAGGAGAGCAGTCATGCTTTGTGAATTTAATTCGTAGGATGTGGAAAGAGAATTGTGCAACTTGTAAGAAAGCTTAAGCATTTTTGAGCAGGGCTAACGTTTTTCAATGCGGCAGAGAATAGATCTGGAAGAACAAGTAACTGAGCTAGAAAATGCTGCACTTTGACATCTAAGGACTCGTGCTGCAGTTAGACTTCTATACTGGAAAACCTGACAGCAACTATCACTAAGGAATGAAGGTAGACACAAAATGCTGGAGTAACTCAGCGGGTTGAGGCAGCATCTCTGGAGAGAAGGAATGGGCGACGTTTCGGGTCGAGACCCTTCTTCAGACGGATGAAGAATAAGGAATGTTGTGGAAGGAGTTAGAACATTAATGACGGAATTTTGACGAGCTTATCAAAGACGATCAGATAATTATTGGAACTTGTGATGTGTTCTCGTCATGGATGTTGATTTTGGGCACAGATGAAACGAGGAAGAGCAAGGAAGGAGGCATACTTGGTGAGGGAAGTTAGATTTTTTGAAGTTTAGAACAAAAGGTTGTGAATCGAAGCTTTTCGATATTTGTCAAGGGAGAGGTATGGAGTTAATGCATAGGAAATGGGATTTTTGGAAGGATTCAACGGTAACGACTTCAGTCTTAATAATTAATAGAAAGGACATTTTTGCTCCTTTGGTACTGACCCAGGTAGGTTAAGCAAGTATTAATGTTGATCACAAAATTAACAAATGTTACAGCATTTTGTCTGGTACACTAATGCTCTTTAAGGAGGGAAATCTATAATTTTTTAATTACAGTAATCTACAATAGATCCCTAAGCATTATGATAAACTTGCGTTTAAGAAGAAACTGCAGATGCTGGAAAATCGAATGTAGACAAAAGTGCTGGAGAAACTCAGCGGGTGCAGCAGCATCTATGGAGCAAAGGAAATAGGCAACGTTTCGGGCTGAAACCCTTCTTCAGACTGATGTAGGGTGGGGGGGCGGGGAGAAGAAAGGAAAAAGGAAGAGGAGGAGCCCGACGGCTGAGGGAGAGCTGAGAAGGGGAGGGGACAGCAAGGGCTTCCGGAAATTGGAGAATTCAATGTTTATGCCGCTGGGGTGCAGACTGCCCAAGCGGAATATGAGGTGCTGCTCTTCCAGTTTCCGGTGGTGCTCACTCTGGCCATGGAGGAGGCCCAGGACAGAGAGGTCGGATTCGGAATGGGAGGGGGAGTTGAAGTGCTGAGCCACCGGGAGATCAGGTTGGTTAATGCGGACCTAGCGGAGGTGTTCGGCGAAACGATCGCCAAGCCTACGCTTGGTCTCACCGATAGATTAACTTGCGTAATCTTAAATGACACTCAAGTATTATAAATGCCAGGGAAACATGAACTCAAATGGCGGTGATATTATGAAATAGATTTAGGAGTTATCAATAGACAGTTGTGGCAAATCTTCTTACTACGTAATATGGAGGTGTCTATTTTTAAACAGTCATCTTGATAAACACATGCAAAAACGTTTTTAATAATCCATGAACATTAAAGACTAAATAATAGTTTAGTAAAAAGTTTTTAAAAAATGCCACATTTATTATACAAACACTTTACAGTGCAAAATTCTTACAAAATCATTAATGTGTTGATTATGTTTTTAGGATGAAACACGTTCCTACATTATCTGATTACTGGAATGTCCCTGGGAACGGTGTTGGCTGTTTCGGACTGGGACAGCTCAGTGACTTCCATCTCCTCCGCCAGGTTGCTGCCTTTGGCTCCTGCAACAGTAAGTTTCCAGTGTGGGAAGGAAGTGCAGATGCTGGTTTACACCGAAGATAGACACAAAATGCTGGAGTAACTCAGCGGGACAGGCAGCATCTCTGGAGAGAAGGAATGGGTGACGTTTCGGGACGAGACTTCTTCAGTCTCAGGAAAGGCCTCGACCCGAAACATCACCCATTCCTTCTCTCCAGAGATTCGGCCTGTCCCGCTGAGTTACTCCAGTAAATTTCCAGTTATGCTTATGTCCCGTAAATTATTTGCTCGAAGAGTCAGGAATTCTGAGATTTAATTCATAGAAGTACCACCTATCACCGTAATTCATCTCACTGTTGAACCGGCACATCAGAGTCACACAGCGTGGAAACAGGCCCTTCGGCCCAACTTGCTCACACTGGCCAACATGCCCCATCTACACCAGTTCCACCTGCCTGCGTTTGGCCCATATCCCTCTAAACCTGTCTAATTGTTTCTTAAACGTTGCGAAAGTCCCTGCCTCAATTACCTCCTGTGGCAGCTCGTTCCATACACAGTTAAAGTTGCCCCTCAGATTCCTATTAAATCTTTCCCCTTCACCTTAAACCTATGTCCTCTGGTCCTCGATTCCCTACTCTAGGCAAGAGACTGTGTGCTGGACTTTGACCTGTGAGTGAGTGTTGCCCTTGCCAGACCTCTGGTGGGACAATACTTAGGTTTGAGGGGTTGCATCTTCTTACTTTCTCCCAATCTTAAGATTGAAGATTGTGGGTAGGCACAATAATGTCATACAGCAAGGAAACAGGCCCTTCCACCCAACCTGCCCATGCTGACCAGGATGCCCCCACCTTGACCCAAATCCCTCTAAACGTGTCCTATATATGTACTTGTCTAAAATAGTCATGGTACACCCACCAAGGTTTAGGTTTGTTATTGTCACATGTACTGAGGTACAGTGAAAAGCTCCACATGACATTAATGCAATCAAGGCAAACTCGAGTACCATAGGTAGAGCAAGGGGAAAGAAAGAGTACAGAATATACTTCTCAGCGTTGTGGTGCACCAGTTCCAGAGACAAAGTAATGAGGTAGAGGAGAGTCGGACAGTGCCCTAACTTATGGAGGGACCGTTCCGAAGTCTGATAAGTAGTAAGGAGAATGATGATCTGATCAGGTGGCACTTAGATAGATTTGGCCATGGAAAAAAATTCCCTCTTACGAACAGAGGGCATAGGTTTAAGGTGAGAGGAGAAAGATTTAATAGGAACCGGAGTAACCTTTTCACCCAGAGGGTGGTGGGTATATTGAACGAGCTGCCGGAGGAGGTAGTTGAGGCAGAAATTATAATGGCATTTAAAAGACATTTGGACAGTTGCATGGATAGAAAAGGTTTAGAGGGTATGGGCCAAACATGGGCAGGTGGTACTAGTGTAGATGGGGCCTTTTGGTCGGCATGGGCATGCTGGGCCTGTTTCCGTTCTGTATGACTCTAACCAGCCAGGAAACATTTCACAGGGTATCGATACAAGATTTGAAAGCAAGATTTTATCTTCTACCAGCGTTATAATTTAGAAGATTTAACGTAGAATATTTATTCCAGAAAACAAGCCGATCCCTGGTGTTAGACCTTGCAGTGATCACAGGCACAGATTGGTGATAATCACATTGAGTTCCTACTGCCACCTGCTGGCTCTTTCCAAACTAACAATTGGTGAAGCTAAGATGAAGAGATGAGGTGCATCCCTATGGTCAACTTGTCTCACACCAGTCTTTCAAAAGGAACCACCACATGGGCCAAGTACCATGGGGTACCACCACTCAAGAAGAGTACTCGGGTATTCCATGAGTTATAGGAGCAGAATTAGGCCATTTGGCCCATCATGTCTAGTCCACCATTCAATCGTGGCTGATCTATCTTTCCCTCTCAACCCGATTCTCCTGCCTTCTCCCCATAACTCCTGACACTTATCAGGGTTTCGAGGGATATAGGCCAAACGTGGGCAGGTGGGACTGGTGTAGATAAGGCATCTAGGTCGGCTTTAGGCAAGCGGGGCCTGTTTCCATATTCTGTATTTATCCTTTCTGAAGGTGTGTGAGGGAACTCCTTAAACTCCCAAAAATCAAATGCAGGATTTCAATACAATGATGACAGGAATCATTCGGGCACACTCAAGATAGAAGAAATTAAGAATAATCTAAATAGAAAACAGAAAATCTACTCTAAGACAATAAGCACTGTGGCACAGCGGTAGAGTTACTGCCTTACAGTGTTAGAGACCCGGGTTTAATCCTGCCTATGGGTGCTGTCTGTACAGAGTTTGTACCTTCACCCTGAGACTGCGTGGGTTTTCTCAGAGTGCTCCAGTTTCCTCCCACACTCCAAAGACGTACAGGTTTGTTGGAGTCTGAAAAAGGGTCCCGACCCGAATCATCACCTATTCCTTCTCTCCATAGATGCTGCTCGTCCCGCTGAGTTTCTCCAGCATTTTGTGTCTACCTCAGGTTTGTAGGCTAATTGGCTTTGATAAAATTGCAAATTATCCGGTGTGTGAGATAGTGTTTGTGTATGGGGTGGAATCTGTGGGCTGAACAGCATCCCTCTTCCCATCAGAACTGCCCCCTCCATCGACTCCTTTAAGTCAAGACTAAAAACTTATCTGTACTCCCAAGCCTTTCTTGACATCCTCTGAGCGAGGGCTATATGTATATATGTATGTAGTTTGTTTGTTTATACTATTCTTATAACAAATGTAAAGCACTTTGGCCAACGAGAGTTGTTTTCTAAATGTGCTACATAAATAAATGTGCCTTGACTGTTTCCACGCTGTATCTCTAACGTCTAAAGAATACTGAAAATATAGGACTATGGGTGATAATCTTTTTACCTGTGCAGTTTGTTTACAGCAGTTTACAGCTTGGCTTTGTGATGTTGCCTTTGCACCTTATTTAATTCTTCCTATGACTTACCGACCAATGGATCTGTAGAACAGCTATCCATCATTTCCAAAGGGATTGAAATTCCCATGGCCTTTCGAATACCAGCAATACTGGTAATGTCTCCGGGTGCCACCTGACTTGCCAGTTCCTTCAGGTTGCCAGTTAACTTTTCAGCTGAACAAACAAAAATTTAAAGTTACTTTAAGAAGTTACAGAAAGTATACTATGTCTAATGCAATGTATCAATGGGTCTAAATCCTATACCCAATTATCAATATTTCATCTTGGGGCTTGCAGGATATACTGTGAAAGTCAGTGTTGCCATTACAATTTAAGTTTGAATGGTTCATTCTATAAACACAACATTCTCTCCCAGTTTGAAGGCAAGTCATAGAGTTATACAGCATGAAATACAGGCCCTTTGGCCCACTTAGTCCTTGCCAACCAAGACGGCATTCTGGGCCAGTCCCATTTGGCCTACATCCATCTAAGCTTTTCTATCCATACATCTGTCCAAATGTTGAATCGGCCTAACCAACATTTCACTTCAGTTGAATTCTTAGAATAAAGGGAAGGCCATTTAAGACCGAGGTGAGAAAAAACTTTTTCACCCAGAGAGTTGTGAATTAGTGGAATTCCCTGCCACAGAGGGCAGTGGAAGCCAAATCACTGGATGGATTTAAGAGAGAGTTAGATAGAGCTCTAGGGGCTGGTGGAATCAAGGGATATGGGGAGAAGGCAGGCAAGGGTTATTGATTGGGGACAATCAGCCATGATCACAATGAATGGCGGTGCTGGCTAAAAGGGCCGAATAGCCTCCTCCTACACCTATTTTCTATGTTTCTAATTCAGGAGTTTGCCCCACAGATAAAGATGACTTAAAATAAATCTCTTGACCTGCTTACTACAGGGAAACTTTCTTTTGTAATGTACTGAATTACAAAAGATTCTTTCTCAACTTTTAAAGATCATTCTACGAAAGAGAGAGTTCGCATTTAGGACCTCCGGATGGCGCCGTTGTTAAATGTAAGTTTTAGTATATCTTTAGTTTTGTAATGCGGGGGGGAGGGGAGGAAGCAGAAAAAGCATTTTTTAGAGTTTAGAGATACAGCGCGGAAACAGGCTGTTCGGCCCACTGAGTCAGCACCGACCCACGATCCCTGCACATTAACATGATCCTATGCCAAGCCAATGAACCTACAAACCGGTACGTCTTTGGAGTGTGGAAGGAAACCAAAGATCGCGGAAAAAGCCCACGCAGGTCACGGGGAGAACGTACAAACTCCGTACAGACAAGCACCCGTAGTCAGGATCGAATCCGGGTCTCGGGCGCTGTGAGGCAGCAACTCTACCGCTACGCCACCGTGCCGCCCGTAATGGCAATTTCCTCACTGACCAAAGGAAAATAAAAATCCTTTGGTCTTGGTGAGCCCAGTAAACTATCCTGCTGCCGGGAGAATTCCAGTACTGCTGGCCACACGAGACATAGAAACATAGAAAATAGGTGCAGGAGTAGGCCATTCGGCCCTTCGAGCCTGCACCGCCATTCAATATGATCATGGCTGATCATCCAACTCAGTATCCCGTACCTGCCTTCTCTCCATACCCCCTGATCCCTTTAGCCACAAGGGCCACATCTAACTCCCTCTTAAATATAGCCAATGAACTGGCCTCAACTACTTTCTGTGGCAGAGAATTCCACAGATTCACCACTCTCTGTGTGAATTTTTTTTGTCTCATCTCAGTCCTAAAAGATTTCCCCTTTATCCTTAAACTGAGACCCCTTGTTCTGGACTTCCCCAACATCGGGAACAATCTTCCTGCATCTAGCCTGTCCAACCCCTTAAGAATTTTGTAAGTTTCTATAAGATCCCCCCTCAATCTTCTAAATTTCAGCGAGTACAAGCCGAGTCTATCCAGTCTTTCTTCATATGAAAGTCCTGCCACCCAGGAATCAGTCTGGTGAACCTTCTCTGTACTCCCTCTATGTCAAGAATGTCTTTCCTCAGATTAGGAGACCAAAACTGTATGCAATACAAGACATTGGACCTACCCAGTAGCAACTCTCGTATCGAAGGTCCGAGCAGGCAAAGCGTGGCTGATGGGGGCCGGGTTCCGAAACGTTCATTCTGAGCCTGTTGAAGATCCTGTAACAATTTGGTCGTTTCATCAAGCTTCTTTTGAAACATTTCACTCTCTGAAAAAAGAAGAGAATTCATTAAACCATAAAACTCCGAGAGAAATCCGGCATTATTTGTCTGCTCAGCCTTCAGTACATTACGAAAGGAATTTTGAATGGTGAATTAATCTCAGAACAGCCCTTCCCTCAAGTCTTCCCCTTGATCTAGAAGTTTACGAAAGAACTGGAAAAATCGAAGGCAAAAAAAAAAAAAAAATGCGGAAGAAACTCAGCAGGTGAGGCAGCATCTATGGAGCGAAGGAATAGGTGACATTTCGGGTCAAGGGTCTCGACCCGAAACGCCACCTATTCCTTCGCTCCATAGATGCTGCCTTACCGGCTGAGTTTCTCCAGTATTTTTGTCTACCCTTGATCTGGAAAATGTTTTGTAAGCATGGTATGGTGGAATGGCCAAGATTGCATTTAGAGCATTCCCAAGATTGCAAACAAGGAAAACACCAGTTTCTCATGCAACACATTTCAATACTTTCCTTCCCACTATTGAGGTGAGGCAAATCACTTGCTCTTTTTCCAGTCTAGTACCCAGATTAAAGCAGGATGCTCCTTAAAGCGAATTAGTGTCTGATTTCCTCTTTTTCAATATAGCCCAATTTATTGGGTGTATCCAATAGTCTTATCAGCACCAGATGCTTCCCCCTCAACCTCACCAGGAACCAAAAGTAACCTGTCATCTTTCTTGTGCAGGAAGGAACTGCAGATGGTAGTTTATACTGAAGATAAGACACAAAATGCTGGAGTAACTCAGCGGGTCATGCAGCAACCTCTTGAGAAAAAGGATGGGTCAGAACCCTTTAGAAGACCCGATCCGAAATGTCAATAGACAATAGGTGTAGGAGTAGGCCATTCGGCCCTTCGAGCCAACACCGCCATTCAATGTGATCATGGCTGATCATCCCCAATCACTACCCCATTCCTGCCTTCTCCCCATATCCCCTGACTCCGCTATTTTTAAGAGCCCTATCTAGCTCTCTCTTGAAAGCATCCAGAGAACCGGCCTCCACTGCCCTCTGAGGCAGAGAATTCCACAGACTCACCACTCTCTGTGAGAAAAAGTGTTTCCTCGTCTCCGTTCTAAATGGCTTACTCCTTATTCTTAAACTGTGGCCCTGGTTCTGGACTCCCCCAACATCGGGAACATGTTTCCTGCCTCTAGCGTGTCCAAGCCCT